>NC_079495.1:78843533-79146826 GCF_030052815.1 Hevea brasiliensis | reverse complement strand
GTTGTAAAACATGAGATGGATCTGGTACATACTTCCTAAGCATAGAAATATGGAAAACTGGATGTACATGTGCAAAACTAGGTGGAAGGGCTAAACGGTAAGCTACTGCTCCAATTCTCTCCAAAATTTCAAATGGACCAATAAAACGAGGGCTAAGCTTCCCTTTCTTCCCAAACCTCATGATTCCTTTCATAGGGGAAACTCTCAGAAATACATGATCACCAATCATAAATTCTACATCTTTACGCTTAGGATCAGCATAACTTCTCTGTAGACTTTGAGCAGTCAAAAGTCGATCACGAATTAGTCGAACCTTCTCTGAAGTTAATTGTATCAACTCTGGTCTAGTAAGCCTTCTTTCTCCAACTTCATCCCAACAAACCGGTGACCTACACTTTCGACCAAATAATGCCTCATATGGAGCCATCTCTATACTTGCCTGATAACTATTATTATAAGCAAACTCCACTAAAGGCAAATGATGATCCCAACAGCCACCAAAATCCATAACGCACTCACGAAGCATGTCCTCTAATGTCTGTATGGTCCTTTCTGACTGTCCATCCATCTGAGGGTGAAAAGCAGTACTAAAATCTACTCGTGTTCCTAAAGCTTCTTGGAATTTCTTCCAAAATCGAGAAGTAAACTGAGTACCACGATCAGAGACAATGGAAACTGGAACTCCATGAAGACTAACAATCTTGTTTATATACAACTGTGCAAGTTTAGCAAAGTCATATGTAGTCTTCACAGGAAGGAAATGAGCAGATTTTGTCAATCTGTCCACTATCACCCAGATTGCATTGTAACCACCTCGTGTACTAGGTAAACCCACAACAAAGTCCATGGCAATATACTCCCATTTCCACTCGGGAATAGGCAATGGCTGAAGTAACCCAGATGGTCTCTGATGTTCTGCCTTAACCTGCTGAGAAGTCAAACATTTAGCAACAAAGTCTGCAATATCCCTCTTCATGCCACCCCACCAATAATGCTCCCTTAAATCACGGTACATCTTAGTTGAACCTGGGTGTACTGTGTAAGTAGAATGGTGTGCCTCCTCCATGATTTCTCTTCTCAACTCATCAACATTGGGGACACAAAGTCTAGTGCCATAAAAAAGAACTCCATCATCATCCAACATGAATCCTTCAGCTTGGCCTTGATGAATATTATCTATAATCTCACACAGCTGAGAATCCCTCTTTTGGGCAGCCTTAATTCTATCAATCAAGATAGGCCTAACTCGAAAATGTGCTAAGAATGATCCAGCTATGATTTCAAACTCTACTCCATGATCTTGCAACTCATGTAATTCACCAATCAAAGGCCTCATCTTGTTAGATATATGGGCTAAACTACCAGAAGACTTCCTGCTTAGAGCATCAACCACTATATTAGCTTTTCCAGGGTGATACTGTATGGTGCAATTCAATTGGTATGAGGCTAATTGGAGGTGAAATGTGACTTATAGTAGACCAATTTTCATGCATAAGTTATGCCTAAATTCTGCCTAGAAGTGACCTAAAAGATTGCCTGAATCCGGAATTGCATGACATGAAAACCCAGAATTTTGACCATATAACCAGTAGTCAGTATTTTGGCCATAACTCACTCAAAACAAGTCCAAATAACCTAAAATTTATATCAATGGAAAGCTTAGACATAGGGCTACATATTTTGTGAAGATCATAGAACCAGAAATGCCATTTACTAAGTCAAATTGATTATCCAAGTTGGGTTACAAAAACTGCTAGACTTGAAATTTACCTAAAAGTGACCCAGAATTTGTCAAATAAGTGCAACTTGATCAGCATTAGTAATATGGCCATAACTTGGTCCAGAAAACCCCAAATGACGTGAAATCAGTGTCAAAATGTCACTAAGATATAAACCTACAATATTACTCTTTTGACCAGGACCTAAAAACAAAGAGAAATAAGTCAATTAGCTAGGTCAAAGTAGTGCACAAAATCTGAAAAATTGCAATAAAATGCAATTAGCTTTAAAATGAAATTGGTAACATATACCAACACTTAAGGACTATAAAATGTGACATATTGATAATATTAAAATTAATTCACCTAGTGTATATTAAAGGTCAACATTATAGGTTGACTAATGAAATGAATTGAAGTGAATAGTACCAATAAAATTTAATTATTGAATTTTATTATTAGAAATAATTTAACGGAGTACTGAAACACCTTAAATTGTGTGTTTCAGTTGGAAAAGACACTGGGAAGGGAAAAGACCCACTGAGTCAAGGCCAAGAGATGACTCAACAGTGGTTTGTGCACAACTAGTTTTTAATTGATTTTGTTTTGAATATTTCATAAGATTAAATGACGTTATTTTCCTTATGTATTATGTTTATAAAGTATTGGATTTAATTTAATGATTATTGAAATTGTCATAGTATGTATGACTTTAGCTTTATGAAATGGTATTTCAACAATTATTGAGCATTGTTGTGATTGAATAAATTAGTTTTGGAAAATTATAATAAAATATGTTTTGAATTGTGATGAGCATGAAAATTATTGGATATTGGAATTAACATTGAATTGAATTGTGTTGTGATTCATGCGTACAAAAACGGACAAAGAGATTCATGATATTGTTTTATATATCACTATAGATGCTTGACTAGGTTATTACCTGTCTCTCTCATTTGTTGAGAAGACAATGGAGTTAGCTTTGTTTTGATTATCATGATATGTGCACAGACTTAGATTCTCCTCTTATTAGAAGTTAGATCTAAGTTTTTAGTGGGTGATTGAATTCTTATAATCTTATTGATCATCCTCAGACACATCCATTATTGGAATTACAATAAACTATAAGTGAATAACTCCTTGCCCATCACATCTCATGTGAGGTTCAATCCTTTACCTAGCTCCTAATGCTCAAAATCTCAGGTACATCCATTATTGACTTATCTTACATTAGTTAAGTTGATCCCATTGAGCCAGTAAACATGCAAATAATTTTAATGTCCTCAGGCACATCCATTATTGGCCACCAAACCATTTATATATTTACAACATATCATGCTTAGTAATTATTCTTAAGAAAATCTCTTAAATTAATTGCATCATATGCAAGTATTTAAAATTTCTTAAAATAATTACCTCAATGGAGGACCCATGTTATAATTACTTTAATTATACCATTTCCAAATTAATCATTTGTTTGGAAGATTTTGTGGTCGTCCTAATTACTATTATGGTCTCACTTTGCACATTATCCATTTAGCATGCATATATCATATACTTGCATATAATCCCATACATCTCATGCATTCATGGATAAACAATAAATATGGTATGATTATGGACTTTCTAAGGGATTCAATTCTGAGCCACCAAGAATTGAATCAAGGCATTCCTAGGTGCATTTCATTCATTCATTTTATAAGAGTTGCTGAAGGAGTACATAATCAACACTTGATCTTGAATTCCTCACACTGGTCCCACCAACGCTCTTGACCTCCTTGGTCTTCTTGTAATCCAATTACATAGTAATTCTTGGCATACTAAGGCAAATTTACAAGAACCAAATAAATGAAATTACAACCCAAAAAATATTACAACCTTTATAATACATGCCACTAAAATAAATTAAAATAAATTAATTAATTTACAACCCAAAGAAACATAACAGAAATAAATCCAATCACATTGGTCTTTTATTGTCCATGATCATCCATCATGCATATCACTATTTAACAATTAAATAAAACATACATACTTAAATTAAATTGAATATCTCATATTCAACTTAAAAATCCAGATTTGAATATGATTCAAACAAATTTAAAAATTCAGATTTGAATCATCCATCATGCATATCACTATTTAACAATTAAATAAAACATACATACTTAAATTAAATTGAATATCTCATATTCAACCTAAAAATCTATATTTGAATATGATTCAAACAAATTTAAAAATTCAGATTTGAATCACATTCAAATAAATTTAAAAATTCAGATTTGAATCATATTCAAATAAATTTAAAATTTCATATTTGAATCACATTCAAACAAATTTAAAAAATTCAAATTTGAATCAAAATTTAATTATGTGATTAGAACTCCTAATTAAACACTTTAATTAGTCATGGGCCTAATTATGGGCCTTGAAACCAAGCCCACATTCAAGCAAACCTTGCGCACTATGAGGTGCATTGATGCTGCCACCTATGGTGGCTCCACCATGTGTGCCGCCACATATTTCTTTGCAACCAGTAATGAATCAATCATCTTATGATCAAATCACACAATTAAATCATATAATAAACAATCTAAATGGCAAATATAGTGGCTCTGATACCAATTGAAGGAGCGGAAGCATGAAAAATTATTAGTTTAGAACATTGAATTCAAAAATTTTCTTCTAGGGTCTCATGCATCATGCAAGATTCAATTTTTACCTATTGATTTCAATGTTCAATTGCATATTAAAACTCTTTTAATATGTATTTGGATCTATGCTTGCCATTTAAGATTTTAAAATTAATAGATTATTTCATTAGAACCTTAGATTAAATCAAGAACATGTGCACTAACCTTTTGATGCACTGTTGATGTGTTTGGTACCTTTGGGAAGCACCTAGGACACCAGATGTTGTCCCTCTAGCTTGTCCACACCAAGATCACCAATGGTAGCCCCTTGAATTGTAACGCCCTAGGCAAATCCCACATCGACAAAACACGGGAGAGATGCTAGGTTCATAAGTTGACAGTTCGTAACCCCTAGTAACGCGTTTTAAAACAGTGAGGGCTTCGGCCCAGAGCGGACAGTATCACTAGTGGGCCGGGCCATTACATTTGTGGTATCAGAGCTGCTCCGCGTGCAACCTTGAACGATGGTGGGGCAAACCTCAGCGAGGACGCTGAGTCCCATAAGGGGGGTGGATTGTAACGCCCTAGGCAAATCCCACATCGACAAAACACAGGAGAGATGCTGGGTTCATAAGTTGACAGTTTGTAACCCTTAGTGACGCGTTTTAAAACCGTGAGGGCTTCGGCCCAGAGTGGACAGTATCACTAGTGGGTTGGGCCATTACATGAATAGCTTCTCAAGCCTTTCCAATTAATTAAAAATTAAGGTTTTGCCTTTAGAGATGTTATAGATGTATATAAGACACTAGAAACGATTTCTAGCAATTTTAATTCAAGAGAATGTTGGCAATTCTCTTTGAATTGATGAGAGATGAAGAAGAAGAGAGGATGAGAGGTAGCGGCACACAATGAATGAAATCATATTGTTCTTTTGTTCTTTCATCCTTTTCCTTATATAGCTAGGTCATCACTTAAATCCCTTGCCACATGTCATCTACTGATTGGCTCTTAGTTTAATTGGCCCATTCACATTGTGCCAAGTGTTAAACCTAGATTTAATCTTGACTTTGATCATCTTACATGATTAAAAGACAAATGGTAAGCTTATGTGTCGTGCCATGTGTCACCATCTCATGGTGCCACATGTCACCCAATGAAATGACTAAATTACCCTTGTATCTTAATTTTGAGTTCTCAACCCAAAATAATTATTTCTCTTCTTCTAATCAATTTATATCAAATATAAATTAATTAATTAATCTTTATTAATTAATTTCTCATGATTAAATTCATATTTAAACACTTTAAATATAAATTTAACTTATACTACACATCCAATAACCTAGATTTTGTTTCAAGCCATGCTAGGGACTTTGCAATCTTATTACAAACCAAACATATTTATTTAATCAATTAAACTCATTAATTAATTAATTAAATCACATTTAACTTGGTGATTACTTGTGTATGTGTGTGACTCACTAGGCTCATTACTAATTGGTAATGATATATGATATTAACTCTTAATATCATCAGAACTCTTTCTTACCATAAATGATTTCTCTAAATCATTTTAAGCACCTAATAGACCATGGTTAACACCTAGCATAGCATGCCATGGCCACCCAATTAGTAATAAGGAATACCTTAAATGAACTTTTAATCATATGTTACCATGCACTAGAATCTCTCTGTTACAAAATCCCAATTCAAGCTGGAGTAATGGTTTATGTCAAACTCCATTTGCTATAAATATTATGTTCTCTTTTAATTTCAGTTCTTGATTAAAAAGATTTTCTCATCAGAAACTCTTTTCTGATTAAATCTATCTATCCTGGCCAGGAACTTGAAACATTAAGAACAATTAAATGAACATAGGATTTTATCCCTATTTACTTAGGGTAACAGATTCCATCTTGATCAACACCTACCTCCATATATAACTAGTAGGTGTAACACTCCTCACCCGACTACAGTGTAGCAGAGCAAGGCATGCTACAATTGATGCCGGAACACCCTAACTTGTCTTACTTTATTTTTTAAATAATTTTGAATTCGTTTAATTTAATATCAATTATTTTTCGACGGAGAAACCAGCGGAATTTCCCCTATTTTATTATCGTTTGGTGCATTTCAATATTCACCTATTTGAAATTCAACAATATTTTCAAAATAAAATCTTATCCATGCTAATCATAATTATCTCATCAATCATTCTCATAATTTTCTCATATTTCAAATCTCATCCATACATTTCAATTTCATAATCATTTCCATACATTTCCATTCATACTCAATTCATATGTAAACATTCTCAAATTACATAAGCAAAATTTTCAAATTTCCTTAATTTATATAATTTAAAAAATAATTACAAAATTTCATAATTTACATGATATATAAATTAATTATATATGAAAAATCTAATTTATTAATTTACATCGCATTTCTAATAATTACCTGTTCATAATATACATTACAATGCAATATCTAAGTATTTTATACAAAATATAAAATATGATCTATATGGGCCCTATCTACATGCATTGCTGAGGAGGTGACAACCTTGAATACTTCAGATACTTCTGCAGATCAAAACTCCCAAAATTCCTAGTCAAACGTCCATTGGGTTCTAGCTTCAGTACCTGCGCGAAGGAAACAATTCCATCGCGCTAAGCATTGCTGCTTAGTGGTGCAATAATATAACAAAGAAATAATATACAAATAAAGATAGAAATAAAACATAATTCAAATAATTAAGATTTATTTATACTTCACATGCGGTTTCTAAAATTTAATATGTTTTTATCCTAATTTAGTCTTCTTTGAAAGTATTTATTAATAATGTACAAAGAAAAATGATCTGAAAATAATAAATTTATGCTTATATTATTATATAAGTCACATTTGCAATATTTATTTATATTATAATTTTCTTTGCTAATCTTTTAGCATTTTCTCTATACTTGCTAGGTTGTCTCAGATTATCTCATAATAAGTAAATTTTAATATTTCATTTCGATTCTTTCTAATAAATAACTATTCTAATTTATTTTAGGTCATCTTACTCATTTATTTTATTTAATTTCTAATATTTTTAATTGCTACTATTCTTAACTTATCTCAATAAATTTCACTACCCAAGTAACCGACTAAATTGGATACATACCATGGCAACCACCTAATGGCTAAAAAGCCATGATAACACATAATCAGGCATAAAAGCCATGAATGTTGGCATAAAGCCATGAATGCGGGCATAAAGCCATGAATATAAAGCCTTAAAACAATACCCTATTGGCATGCCAAACTATCAAATCTGACACACATGTCTAGGCAATACAAGGGCACATAATATCATTAAATATTAATATATTGTGTTTTATGACTTTATTATTTCATGATAAATTTCATAATTTATACATTCATCATAATATTCATACATTCCTTACATCATTCATATTGATCACAATTCACAACAATCGTGTTCATATACCATTGTACTCAAAACATTTTTCCTTTCTCTTATAAAGAAAACTAATGTTCCATTTATATTTTCATGTGATTCATTTATTCATTACAATATTTATATGAATTCATAACTCATACAAGGTGTTATTATCTTATTTGTAATGGAAACATAAATCCTAATGTAAACCTCATCCCATTTATACTCAGCAATCCATCTAGGTTAATGTCATTTTATATTCAAGTGGCATTACTTATGTTTTATTAGAACTACTAGTAATGGAAATAAATCTTAACTATATACTCACATAACTTAAATGTTCATTAAGCCATTTAGGTGAATTACTATTCCTATTCCAAATAATCCATGAATGTTTCATGGATTCCAAATTTCATACCTTAATTTCATCTACCAATTTAGTTATTATACTTTGTGTCTTTGTATTAATATTCACATTACTATTTACTCAAATTATTGACTTTTTAATACATAATAAATTTATTGAACCTAAATTCTCCAAGATACCACATTTTGCATTCAAAATTTGTTGGTATTGGTTGCCAATACCATTTCCAAGCTTAATGTTAATTGGGCAGAATTTTCAGTTTTCATGCTTTGTATTTACTGTTCCATTGGTCATTTTTGCAGTGGGAATTTGGAAAAATGATCAACATGAAAGTTGTTCCTTATTTTGTCTAGTTGAATTTCTTTTTTCGAATCACTCCATTTGGAGTTTTCTAGCTCAAGTTATGGTCATTTTACCATAACTTGCCGGAGTGACCTGTACCCAGATTTTCTGGGCAATTTGGTTCTGCCAGATTCGGTGACCTAAGTTTGGTTGGCAATTTGACTAGGTTATGGTTAGAATTTGGATTTGTGTTCTTCACAAAAGTTGTTGGTCTATATCTCAGCTTGTTTCTGGTAAAATTTCAGGTCAATTGGACCTTTCTACACTGAGTTATGGCCAAATGACCAAACACTGTTTATTTGGTCATTTTGCCCAGGTAGACTGCAGGTCACCCGGTTAGGGCAAACTTTTGGTCCACTTGGTTTGGTTTTCTGGGCATGGTTTCTTCACAAAAGTTATGCCATTATGTGTCTAGTTTCATGTCCAATTGGTCTTGTACCAATTGAACCTATACAACTCCATTTATAGCTGCCCAAACATGCTGGACTCACATCCAGACCTGCAGGGCCACTCAAGGCAGCATACCATTTCAATTCCAATACCACAATGGTCTCCAATTTAAGGTCAAAATTCATCAAATGGTCACTAATTGACCATTAGAACTTCCAATTACCATCAATATGGCCAAACCCTAATATAGCTCAAAACCCAAATTTTCAAATATCCATTCATGCACATACATCAATTCAACATACTTAATGATGTTTAAGTCTCATACTCATGTTCAAGACCACTCATATACAACTTAAATTCATTCAAAACTCATCAACACTTCCATCACTAAGGCTGCCAAAAATTTTAATTGGTCCATACATGGATATATTCTTTTAATTTCATGAATTTCTAACTAAATCCATATACTTAACTTCAAATTTAAAGAAAAAAAAATGGAGAGATATGGCACTAACCTCACTTGTGTCCAACTTGCCCTTGCCTAAACTTCAATTTCCTTTCACTTCTTGGCTGCCACTATCTTCCTCAAGGTGTGGGATCAATTTTTATTGAAGTGATCTAGGGTTTTTAAGGTGAAATGGTGGGTGAACTCAAGCTTGGTGGAGCTTTAATGGTGGTTTCTTTCGTCTCTTTCTCTCTTTTTTCCCTTTGTTACGGGTGATTAGGGAAGACAAATGTAGATTGGTTTTTTTATTTTGTCTCTTTTTTATTTAGTTTTTATCCCTTTTAAGAGGCTTGTCAATTTGTGATTGGGTGGAGAGTGTTTAATGACATCATATGATGTCATAATTCCTAATTTCTTTCATTTTTCTTTCCTTTTCTTTTCTACTCATTTCCAATTCAATTTTTAGCAATATTTATTCATATTTTAGATCATAATAATTATTTACTTAACTGGACAAGTCGGTTAAAAATCATCTCTGAAGACGAAATGACCAAAATGCCCTCTGTTTGGCTTAACAGACTAAAATTGTCTGTACCGATTGAAAAAATTTTCTAAACCTTTTCTTGGCATTCTAATGTCATAGAAACCTCAATGACTCTTCTCTGGAGTCTCAAAAATTATTTTATGAATTTTCTCCCGGGTCTAGGGCTCCTAGTTGCAAGAACCGCAACTTCCCACTAGATTACCCATCGCTAGGGCATCGGCTCATTTAACTTGGTTGTATTTTATTTCTAAAATTTTTCCTAAATTTTTCTTATTAATATTTGAGTTATTTATGACTCCTCACTCTAGTCTAATTATTTTTTCAGATGTTCTAGCTGTTCGGACCGACGCCGGTCACCGGAATAGTAGAATGTACGTAACTGCTACAGTGAGGGCGTTACAGTAGGAGCCAACACATGCCCATATACCCATACACAGTATAAGTATGAAAGTAGTATCAGACTCAAACCACCTATATATAAGATAACTGTACTATTTTAGGTCTAAAGATTATATGTACTGATATAATTTATGACAATACATTGACAAGAGTAAACTCTATGTGCTTGTCATAAGTGTCACTGGTTCGGCCTACTTATCATGTATAAGTGCCTATCATGTTTGTTATATGGCATGAGACTCACCATTCCATCTTATTTACATCTCATATAAATAACTTGGGAACAAACATGATTACAATCTTTCTGGATAAGTCATGTCCTTATTGTGAAGTATCCTCGATTGTAAACCAATTTATGATACTTTGTGCTAGAAATACTGTTACTCATATTCTTAACAACTTAAGAATAGAATTTCTAAAAAAATATCAATGGACCTTTTCTATTACACATAAACACATTATGTAATCGAAAAAGTGAAATTACCTTCTATTAATAAAATATGTACAAGATACATACTAAATGATATACTCTAGGGTATACTACTAACAAGTTGTACTAATAGAGAGTGAGGAAGAGAGTGGGGCCAAAGGGGGAGAGAGAGTTTGTATGGGAGAGGGATAGAGAAAAAGATTTTTTTTATTTTAATTTTTAAAAAATAAATTAAATGGGTCCTATTTAAAATTCCTAACTAGGCTTTCTTAGGCCCATGGGGTCCAATTAAACTTAATTAGGTACATTAAAAATTACCCATATTAAATTAAACAAAACAAAATTTTATTTAAATTTAATTAATTCACTTCCCAAAAAAATATATTATTATTATTTTTTTCAAGATCATTCCATGAAATTAATAATTCAGCTCCATACCTCCAATTACATCTTACAGTCATATAATTTTTCATCATCGGATTTCCCACAGCCTCAAAGCACATACTCATCACAAAATAAGGGTCTACAGTTTGCCTCCCACTTTGGCGAAAGTTGAAATCAATGCGAAAGCATTGCTCAAGTTTTGTCAAAGTGAAACTCAAATTTCTAATAACTATGAAACATTAGCTATAAGGATTAAGTATATCTTGTAACGCCCTCGCCATAGGTAGTCCGCACATTTTACTGTTCTGACAACTAATGTCTATTCGGACAGTTAAAATTTCTGGAACTACACTTAAACTATTGTGAGGAGGCATAAATTGATGGAATAAATGTTAAGAAAATATAGGAAAATTTTAGAGAAAAATAAAATAAAATTTAGAGAATTCATTAATTGATACAAAAATAACACTACTAAGGGCATTTTGGTCATTTCACCCCCAAAGGTGAATTTTAACCTTTTTGTCAAAATTAAAAATTTAGAGAATAAAATAATTAACATAAATTAAAATTTATGAAATATATTAGGAAAATGAGAAGAGAAAAGAAAAGAAAAGAAAGGAAAAGAAAGGAAAAGAAAAGAAAAGCTTATGGAAATTCAAAAATTTAAAGTACAAAAAAATAAACATAAATAGACACTACAAGACAAACTCCCACCCACTTCCATCTTCTTCCTCCATTTCTTCTCTCTCTCTTTCCCCCTTGGAGCCGGCTGCATGCTCCCTCTTTCCTCCATTGTTATCAAGCTTTGAAGCTTGATTTCTGATACACTTAAATTGTCTAGATGTTTTTAAGCACATTTGTATATTATCTCATGGCATTTAGGTAAGTAATCTAATGCATAGTAGTTGATTTCATTAGTTTTTGTAATTTCTATTGTCAAGATCTTAATTCCATATTTTCTACATCATTTCAGGTGTTTTAGTGAAGTCACAGAGCATAGGAGTGAAAAGGAAAGCTTGGAGGGATCAAAAGACTCAGAATTGCTACTAATACAAAGTACACGAATCGTGTAAGCAAAGCCACAGACCCGTGTAACCTTCTGCCAGTAGAAAGCCAAAGAGCTAATGGAGAAACAAAAAGTTCACGGGTCATGTAATTGGACCCGTGTAATCGGCATAGACTCGTGTAAGTCTCTGCCGGGCACAAGCTTAAAGAACTTTCTAAGAACAAAAGTACATGGCCCGTGTAACCAGGCCCGCGTAGCCAACGCAGACCCGTGTAAGTCTCTGTGCCAATGCATGACTCTACAATTCTGCTCTAGTAAGTTACACGGCCTGAGGCCGTGCAGTGACATATGGGCCGTGTACTATGCGGCAGCTAGTTTATAACCCAAATTGCGCTCTTGTTTTCTGATTCAAATCAGACTCCTAAAGCTTTTGGACTAAAAAATGACCTAACCCTAGAGCAGCAATTATAAATAGAAGCAGAAAATATCAAAAGAAAGAACCTTTTTTTATCTTTTGATAGCACTTTTTAGGAGTTTCAAAGAGGATTCGCCTCTGAAGTCTCACCAGCCATCTTGAGGAGAAGAATATCAGTACAAAGAGGAGTCGTCCAGCTGAAGTTCCACAAGATCAAAGCTGCAAAGCCTCTTCTGTTCTTTCATTCCATTTCCTTAAGCGGATAATTATTACTTTATTTCTTCTAGACAATTTCTTTTTACTGTCTTTATTTTTGTTTATCATGATGTTTACTGAACTCACCATGAGTGAGTAGTTTTCATATTCTGGAATTGGAAGAGTAATGCTTGTAATCATTATTATGGATGAACATTAAGTTTTATTTTTTAGATTTGAGATTTGTTCCTTGATTTAATTTCTTGTGATCTTAATGCATGCTATGTGTTGGTACCCACTTAGTAATGATTATAGATATTAATTAAAGGACTAAAAGGTGAAGATTAATATTAAAAAATCAAGATTTTGAACATAGGAATTCTGACCTAGACATAGGCTGATACCTTTGTGGAGTTTCAAAATTGGTCAAAGACCTTAAAGGATTTTAATTAATTTGATCGCCATGAAAGTCGGGTTTAAGTTAATTAGAATACACCCTAGGTGCCTTGAGAAAGGACTTAGGATACCTTAGGATTAATTTCCATCAAGGTAAAGAATTCTCAATCCAGTAAATAAACAAGATAACACCCATAGTGAGATTCAAGTGTGAAATCTTAATTCTGAAATTGTTTCAAAATAGATTACTTCATTTTAAGTTTATTATTTTAGTGTTTAAAATAGACAACTTTCATTTCCTCATTGTTTGATAGCCTAAATAGTCAAAATTACTATGTAGATTGGTACTTACTAATCAAATTCCTCGTGGAAACAATACTTTACTTATCACTTTATTACTTGTTAGCGATCCGTGCACTTGCGGTGGTTGTAAAACCACCAAACAAGTTTTTTCGCACCGTTGCCGGGGAATTTTTGGCTTTAGTAATATCGAGCGATAGGCAATTTAGCTGATTTAGGCAATTATCTTTATTACCTAATTTTATTTGATTTGTTTTATTTCTTTTCATTTCTCTCAGGTGCTCGATCTGGTATATGACCAGAATAAGGCCAGAAGAAGAAATTTTGGACTGTGATCCAGAGATAGACAGAAATCTGAGAGCCATCAGGAGGGAAAGGAAACATAAAGAGCTTGATCAAGAAGATCCTAAAATTCCAACCATGGCCGATAATAATGATAATTTACAAAAAATTCATATTAATAAAAAATTATAAATAAATGAATTAAAAAGGGTAAATTCTAATGAAAATATGATTTGGTGCTCCGGCACACTGTGTGGCATATCTTGTTTGGGTACACTGTAGACGGGTAAGGGGTGTCACATTTAGATTGTAATTTTTCAGATTTTCTTTTTGTACACTGAGTGCGGGTCAGTTTTTGGACATGTTATGTCAAAATTTGGGTTGGTTTTCTTCATGAAAGTTATAGGTCTATGTCTCAGCTATTTGCTGGTAAAATTTCTGCCCAAACCTGCTGGACTCCTGCTCAGTCCTGCAGGTCAGCCAATACAACAACACTAACTTCACTTCCCACTAAACAAACCACTTCATTTGTTATTCACACATAACCAAATGGTCATTAATTGACCATTAAAACGTAATTTCACCATTACATGATCAAGGTCTCAAATTCATGCCCAACCCTAACCCTACTATCTCCAATCATGCATTCACTTACCTTCCATTATCCTAAGCAATATATTGGTGTTAAAGGCAGCCACAATATCATTTTAATTCTAAGAAATCTTCAAAACCCTACCAAGTTCAGCCTGGGCATAACATGATGTTTATTAATTTTCTTTGAAAATTTACACTCATTTTCACTCCTCCAACATGAATGAAAAGAGAAAGATCAAGTTTAGTCACTAATCTTTACCAGAGTGAATTTCAACCTTGTAAGAGCTGCTCCTTTCTTCTTTTTGTTACCTTTCGTTTTCCCAAGGTGTAAAACCAGTTTTTAATGGGATCACTAAGGGGTTTTATAGTGGAGTTGAAGAGGAAATGAAGCTTTTGGCTGAACAACAATGGGGGAAAGCTATGGAAGCTAGTTCGGCTTGGAGAAGGAGATAAGGGCAGATGGCTTTTTAGCAAATTTGACTTCTCCTTCCTCTTTTTAATGTATTTTAAATATGTTTAGTGATTTTTGATTGGCCAAGCTTTTTAATTACCTCATGCTTACATAAGCATGAAGTAATAAATCTCATTTATTTACAATTTCTTTTCTTTCTTTTCCTATTCATTTTTAAATAATTTTTTATCAATATTTGTTCATATTTTATGTCATATAATTCACTTACATAAATGGACAAGTTGGTCAAAAATCATCTCTGAAGACGAAATGACTAAAATGCCCTCCGTTTGGCTTAACGAGCTAAAATTGTGTGTACCGATTGAAAAATTTTTCTAAGCCTTTTCTTGGCATTCTAATACCATAGAATCCTCAATGACTCTTCTCTGGAGTTCTAAAAATTATTTTAAGAATTTTCTCCTGTGTCTAGGGCTTCTAGTTATGAGGACCGCAACTTCCCACTGGGTTACCCATCGCTAGGGCACCGGCTCATTTAACTTGGTTGTATTTTATTTCCAAAATTTTTCCTAAATTTTTCTTATTAATATTTGAGTTAATTATGGTTCCTCACTTTAGTTTAAATATTTTTCCAGACATTCTAACTGTTCGGATCGACACCGATCACCGGAACAGTAGAATGTACGGAGTTGCTACAGTGAAGGTGTTACATAGACCAAGACTCTTGAGAGATTACGGAGCTCCATCTGTCCAAGGATTTCAGCTCAGTGTCACCAGACCCATTGATAAGTGCATAATTTATTAATTTTACTCCCATCACATTTAGTGTTTTGAACACTTTGTTAGTTCCTAAACTTTGAATTTCAACTACACCATAAGGAAACACATTAGTAACAACAAAGGGTCCAATCCAACAAGAACGCAACTTACTAGGCATCAGCTTTAATCTGGAATTATACAATAAAACTTTTTGTCCAATCACAAATTGTTGCCTTAGTTTGTCGTGGAATGCCTTTGTCTTTTCTTTATAGATCCTAGAATTCTCATAAGCCTTAAGGCGAATTTCCTCTAATCCATGCAATTGTAATTTTTTTTCTAACTCATCCTCAAAAACATCCTGCACAAATATATCAACAACATTAATAGAAAAGATAGAATGATCATCAGCAGGATACTTCATGGCATCAAAGATATTAAATTTGACAGTCTCTCCATCAAACTCCATAGTTAAGGTACCCTCATCCACATCAATTTTTGTCTTGGCAGTTTTTAGGAAAGGTCTTCCAAATAAAATCAAAGCTGAATTTGATGAGAGAGCACTATCATCCTTCATATCCAGAATGTAAAAATCTGCAAGAAAAATCAATGCTCCAACCTGCACCAACATATCCTCAACTACTTCCAATGGGTAAGCATTAGAACGATAAGCTAACTGAATAATGACATTGGTTTCTTTCAAAGGACCCAAATTTAAAGTTTGAAAAACTGAATTTGACATAACATTAATAGTTGCTCCTAAATCTGTCATTACACTTTCAAATTTAGAATCACCTATTCTGCAGGGAATAGAAAATGAACTTGGATCCTTACACTTGGGGGTAATTTTTGCTGAATTAGTGCTGATACATTTTCCCCCACACTGATCTTCTCATTATTTCTCTACTTGTGCTTTGTAGTGCATAGTTCCTTAAGGAATTTAGCATACTTGGGAACTTGTTTGATCGCATCCAGTAAAGGTATATTCACCTCCACCTTTCTAAAAGTCTCCAAAATTTCTTTCTCTTATTCTTCTTTCTTCGTCTTGGCCAACCTGCAGGGGAATGGAGGAAGAACAGAATTATTAACCTTATTTAGTTTAGGTTCAGTATTTACCTTAATTTCAGAAACTTTAGACTCTTTTTCTCCTTGCTTCTTCTTTTTTATTAGCTCATGTTGAGTCTGATTATCAACTTCTTTCCCACTCCGTAAAAGTATTGCACTCGCATTTTCTCTGGGGTTCATGATTGTTTGTGATGGAAGCTTTCCAGAACCTTGAGCTTCCTGCTTACTCACAGATGAAGCTAACTGACCAATCTGCCTCTCTATGTTTTGAATGCTATTTCTGGTCTCCAATTGAAACTGTTGGGTATTATTAGCCAAAGCCTTAACAATTTCATCAAGTGACATACCTTGATTTGAGGGAGGCGGAGGTGGAGATGGTAGATTCACTTGTCTCTACTGCTGGTATCAGTTTTGCACCGGTTAATTCCCATAACTCAGATTGGGATCATCTCGCCATCCTGGATTATAAGTATTGAAAAAGGGATCATACCTGTATTGTGGCTGTCCATAATTTCCTACTGTATTAACATGTTGCATTGATTTATCCTCTTATAACGCAGGACACATGTCAGTAGCATGACCCGAACCTGAACAAATTCCACATACCTTAACAGTTTGCATTTTTCCAATAGCCATTTGCCTCACCAAAGAAGTTAAATCAGAAATCTGTTTCTCAAGGTTAGATGTATTTACCTCATTAACCTTCATGGGTGTGTGATCCATTCTCATTCCAAACTGCTGAGAGTTTGCTGCCATGTTAGCAATCAGCCTCCTTGCCTCTTTTGGTGTCTTGTCAACCAAAGCTCCTCCACTAGCAGCATCTATTATACTGTGGTCCATTGGTAGAAGTCCCTCATAGAAATATTGAATCAACAGCTGCTCACTTATTTGATGATGGGGACAGCTTACACACAGCTTCTTAAATCTCTCCCAATACTCGTACAAACTCTCTCCATTGTACTGTCGGATGCCACAAATTTCTTTTCTTATGTTGGCAGTACAGGAAGCAAGAAAATACTTCTTCAGAAATATTTGCTTCATTCCATTCCATGAGTTGACAGATCCAAATGGAAGGTAATACAACCAATCCTTAGCTGTGCCTTCCAGTGAGAAGGGAAAACCTCGAAGCTTGATTTGATCCTCTGAAACTCCTTGAGGTTTCATGCTGGAACACACAACATGAAATTCCTTTAGATGCTTATGTGGATCCTCACCTGCAAGACCATGAAATTTAGGCAAGAAATGGATTAGTCCAAATTTCAACTCAAAAGCAACATTTAAAGCAGGGTATTGAATACACAAAGGCTATTAGTTTAGATCAGGAGCAGCCAACTCTTTTAAAGTCCTAGCAGCCATGGTCTCGTTTTCGGAACTTGACTTTGAATCCGAATCCGAATCCGAACTTAGCTCCTTTGGAGATTGGACTCCTTCAGATGTATTCGGAATCTGCCTAGCTTGCTTAGCCAATTTTCTCAACCATTTAGCTGTTTTTTCTACTTCTGGATCAAAGATCAACTCAACAGATTGAGAAGTTCTTGTCATAAACAAAGAGAAATCAAAGTAAAAATAGAAAAATGCCTCAAAACCCTAGAAAACAATCAAATTTGGCCTCAAAAGGGTGGGGCCAAAGAATCCTATGGATTGATTGGTCTTGATCAGAGCGTCGTTTCCTTCAAAATAGGTATGGGCTGCCCTTCAAATTCAACCAAAATTCTTAATGAATAGTAACACCATAATTTTTTTTTTCAAAAACTTGAAAATAGCGACACTTCACAAACAGAATTAATAACAAAATATCCTAACACCAAAAATGCAAATTCCAATAAATTTTAGTCCCCGGCAACAGCACCAAAATTCTTGATGGTTGTTGAATCCACCAGAAATTAAATTAACTGGATTTAGCACTTATTGCAGAAAATATTTCATAATTGGTGATTTTAGTTAATTTAATTTCTAGTGGATTCGACAACCATCAACCACAGTGGAAGGCAACAACTTTGAGCTAAAACCAGCGTGGCTTCAAATAATTCAGTAAATCCAGTTCGGAGGTTCACCAACAGAAGATCCACACTATCACCTCCAGTGCGTCCTTGCCCTATGTGACACATTCAAGATGAATGGAGTTTCTGATCAAGCCATAAGACTCAGAGAATTCCCATTCTCCCTTCAAGACAAAGCAAGGAAGTGGTTACTCTCTCAACCAGCTGGAACATTCACCATATGGCAAAACCTCTCACAAGCTTTTTAGCAAGATACTTCCCACCTGCAAAGACTGCAAGACTGAAACTTGAGCTCAACACCTTCAGACAAAAGGAAGGTGAATCACTCTATGACACATGTAAAGACCTGCAGAGGGAATGTCCACACCATGGCATAGAGGATTGGCTACTAGTGCAAATCTTCTATAATGGGTTACTACCCTCTATAAGGAGCACAGTTGATTCAGCTGCAGAAGGTGACCTAATGGAGAAAACAGTGACACAAGCACTTGAACTTTTAGAGAGGGTTGCATACCATAATTATGAGTGGTCAAATGAAAGAGGAAATGCAAGGAGAATAGCAGGGGTCCTAGAAGTAGACGTCCTAAGCATGGTAAATGCCTAATTTGATCAGCTCACAAGGAGGCTTGATAAAATGCAAGCCAATGCAGTAGTGATGAATAGTTAACATGAGGACAACTATGGAGGAGGATATTCAGAATATAATAGCTTAAATGAACTCTCTGCAGAATAAATGAACTATGTGAATAATGGAGGAAACTTCAACCAGAGGCAGCCCAACAATCCATATTCAAACACTTATAACCCTGGATGGAGGAACAACCAAAATTTCTCATGGTCCAATCAGCAGAACCAGCCAATAAATAAGCAACAGGGGTACAAACCACCAGAACCTCCTAGATTTCAGAATAGAGGCCAAAACTTTGCACAGCCACCACCGGCTCCTCAACCCCAGTAACCTGAACTGAAGATAACCATGGAATCCATGATGGAAGGTTTCCTAGCAACTCAACAATAATAGAATGAATTATTTAAACAGCTGACTTCCAGAATGGACCAACTTGCTACCCATAACAAGATGCTAGAAAATCAAATTGCTTAGCAAGCAAGTTCTTTAAGTAAGGCTACTGGTAAACTGCCTAGTCAACCAGAGATGAACCCAAGGGAGCATTGTAAGGCAGTTACATTAAGGCGTGGGAGAACTCTAGTACAATCAGAGGAAGAACCAACAGAGGAGACCTCAGAAGAATCGAAAAGCCAAGCAGAGAAAAGGGAGGAAGAAGCCAAGAGAGATCAGAAAGAGGAAGCAGCGAAGAAAAAGAAGTTACCAGAGCCATACTAGCCTCCCTTACCTTTTCCTCAGAGATTTCAAAAAGCCAAATTGGACAAGCAGTTTGGGAAGTTTTTAAAAGTTTTACAAAAGCTTTATATCAACATTCCCTTCACAAAAGCACTCTCTCAAATGCCATCCTATGCCAAATTTCTGAAGGAAATCTTGTCAAAAAAAAGAAAACTAGAAGACTATGAGATAGTTGCTCTAATAGAGGAATGCAGTGCCATATTGCAAAACAAGCTCCCTCCAAAGTTAAAAGATCCAGGAAGCTTCTCCATACCTTGCCTCATTGGCAACAAGAAAATAGACAAAGCCCTCTGTGATCTTGGGCCAAGTGTGAGTTTAATGCCTCTATCAATATGCAAAAAGCTGGAGATCGGAGAATTGAAGCCCACGATAATTTCACTGCAATTGGCTGATCGATTAGTTAAATATCCAGTGGGCATATTTGAGAACATCCCCATCAAAGTGGGCAAATTCTTCATTCCAGTAGACTTTGTTATCCTTGAGATGGAAGAAGATGTTCAAATCCCTATCATCTTGGGAAGACCATTCTTGGCAACCGCCAGAGCAATCATAAACGTAAAAAATGGGCGAATAATCCTCAAGGTAGGAGAAGAAGAAGTGGAATTCAACTTGTTCGACACAATGAAACACAAATTCGAACCTGATGAATACTTCAAGGTTGACATAATTGACAAACAAGTTGAAGAGGAATTTCATAAGATACATCCTAAAGATCCTCTTGAAGCATGCATTATGCACAGTGACACAGCAAATAATGAAAACACAGAAATAACAGCCTATGCACAATAGCTAGCAGCTCATCCACCCCTACCCCTAGCTCAAGCCTCCGAGATGGAAAGTTAAACGAGGAACAGCCTAAGGACAAGCTTCGGGAAAATGCCAAATAGGTAGAATTGAAACGTCTCCCCTCCTCACTAAGGTACGCATTTCTAGACTCAAACTCTAAATATCCTATTATAATCAATGCTATCCTGTCTAGGTTAGAAGAGGAAAATTTGTTAAAAGAACTTAGGATCCATAACAAGGCCATAGGGTATAAAATAGAAGACCTGAAATGAATAAACCCCTCGATTTGCATGCATAGGATACCCATGGAAGACAATAGTAAACCCACTATCGAGCACTAAAGAAGACTTAACCCAAACATGAAAGAAGTAGTCAAGAAGGAAATTTTGAAACTATTAGATGCAGGTATCATATACCCAATTTCGGATAGTAAATGGGTTAGTCCAGTACATGTAGTTCCTAAGAAGGGTCGGACAACTGTTATCCAAAATGCAAGCAATGAACTGATTCTGGTTGGCAAATGTGTATAGATTATAGGAAATTGAACAATGCCACCAGAAAAGACCATTTTCCTCTTCCTTTTATTGACCAAATGTTAGAGAGGCTAGTTAAACACTCTTATTTCTATTATCTAGATGGGTATTCGAGATTCTTTCAAATTCCTATTCACCCAGAAGACCAAAAAAAGATGACATTTACTTACCCTTGTGGAACATTTGCATATAGGAGAATGCCTTTTGGTTTTTGTAATGCCCCTGCTACCTTTCAAAGATGCATGATGGCTATTTTTTTTTTTATTATATTGAAACTATCATGGAAGTTTCTATGGATGATTTTTCTATCTATGGAACAACTTTTGATGATTGCCTAGCTAATTTATCTAAGGCATTGCAAAGATGCGAAGAATCAAACCTAGTCCTAAATTGGGAAAAATGCCACTTCATGGTAAGGGAAGGTATAGTGCTGGGACATTTGATATCAGAAAGAGGAATTGAGGTTGATAAGGCAAAAATTGAGATCATTGAAAACATACCACCACCAACATCAGTTAAGGGAGTGCGAAGCATTTTGGGATATGCAGGGTTCTACAGAAGATTCATTAAAGATTTTTTCAAAATAGCTAAACCACTTACCAACTTGTTAAGTCAAGATGTTCCCTTTTCATTTTGATGAAAATTGCCTAGTTTCTTTAACAGGATCAAAGAAGCCTTGATCTCAGCACCAATAATGCAGCCACCAGATTGGGAGTGTAACGATCGGGCTCCAACCATTAGAGGAATTGTCCGCTTTGGCCATAACCCTCACGGTTTTGTCCCATAGGTGGAATGGAGAACTTCCCAAGAGGTCACCCATCCTAGGATTTCTCTCAAGTGAGCACGCTTAACCCTGGAGTTCTTCCAACTCTCTAAGCCATTCCACCAAAAGGCGCCTCTAGTGATTAGTTCCCCCATTTTATATATCATTACTTTTTGAACCCAAGACCATCTCCATGCTTTGCCGATGTAGGGGGAGAAAGGTGCATAAATATGGTCATGGGTTCAAAAAGTAATGATATATAAAATGGGGGAACTAATCACTAGAGGCGCCTTTTGGTGGAATGGCCTGGAGAGTTGGAAGAACTCCAGGGTTAAGCGTGCTCACTAAAGAGAAATCCTAGAATGGGTGACCTCCTGAGAAGTTCTCCATTCCACCTATGGGACAAAACTGTGAGGCTTATGGCCAAAGCGGACAATTACTCTAGTGGTTGGAGCCCGATCATTACAAGGAACTACCATTTGAGGTGATGTGTAATGCAAGTGACTTTGCAGTTGGAGCGGTGCTCAGGCAAAGAAAAGATAAAAAGCTCCATGCCATTTATTATGCTAGCAAGACACTCGATGACGCGCAAATCAATTATGCTACCATAGAGAAGGAATTCCTAGCAGTGGTGTTTGAAATGGACAAATTCAGATCTTACCTAATTGGGTTAAAAGTCATCGTTTTCACAGATCATGCTGCCATCCAGTACCTTTTGAACAAAAAGGAAGCAAAACCAAGGTTGATTCGATGAATTCTACTGCTGTAAGAATTTGACCTTGAAATCAAGGATAAAAAGGGATCCAAAAATGTAGTGGCTGACCATCTTTCCAGGGTAAAATTAGAGTACAGAAGAGACTTCAAGGATTTTCCAATTGATGACTCATTTCCTAATGAGTAATTATTAGTATTCTCCCAAACTCCATAATATGCTGACTTTGTTAATTTTCTTGCATGCAGGGTATTGCCTCCAAACATGACTTATCAGCAAAGAAAGAAATTCCTACATGATTTGAGATATTACACATGGGAAGAACCTCTGCTATACAAGAGATGTAACGATGGGCTAATAAGAAGATGCATACTAGAGGAAGATATGGAAAGTATCCTTCATCACTGCCATTCATCACTATATGGAAAACATTTTGGCACCTCAAAAACAATAGCTAAGATCTTGCAAGCAGGATTTTATTAGCCACATTTGTTTAAAGATGTGAGATCCTTTGTCCTAGCTTGTGATCAATGCCAAAGAACAGGTAACACTTCAAGAAGGAATGAAATGCCACTGTATGGTATACTTGAGGTAGAATTGTTTGATTAATGAGGGATAGACTTTATAGGCCCATTCCCCTCTTCCCATGGAAACAAGTAAATTCTCGTTAGTGTTGATTATGTGTCAAAATGGTTAGAAACAATAGCCACACCAACTAACGATGCTAGAGTGGTCACAAGGTTCCTAAAGAAGAATATATTCACAAGATTTGGCACACCGTGAGCAATAGTCAGCGATGGAGGAAGTCATTTCTGCAACCAGCAATTCGAAACTCTACTAAAAAAGTATGGAGTGACTCACAAGGTGGCCACACCTTATCATCCTCAAACTAGTGGCCAAGTAGAAATCTCAAATAGGGAACTGAAGCGGATTCTAGAGAAAACTATGAATAGATCAAGGAAGGACTAGTGCATGAAGTTAGATGATGCACTGTGGGCATACCACACTGTATATAAAACCCCACTTAGCACAACACCCTTCCTACTAGTTTATGGAAAATCATGCCATCTCCCTATTGAACTTGAACATAAAGCTTATTGGGCAATTCAAATCCTAAACTTTGACCTCAAAGCTGCTGGTGAAAAAAGGCTCCTACAACTGAATGAGTTGAAAGAAATCCGACAGGATGCTTACAAAAATGCCAAAATCTTTAAGGATAAAACCAAAAGATGGCATGATAGGTGTATAGCAAGGAAAGAAATAAAAGAAGGAGACCTTGTCCTGTTATTCAACTCTAGATTGAAACTCTTTCCAGGGAAGCTGAAATCAAGATGGTCTAGACCTTTTAAGGTCACTCAAGTCTTCCCACATGGAGCAGTAGAAGTGTGGAGCGAAACCTCAGGAGCATTTAAGGTCAATGGGCAGAGGCTGAAGCCTTACTTTCAAGGAGAACCCATAGAGAAGGGAGTCAATTGCACCCTCGACCATCCTACTTATAGACCGTGAAAGATGAAAGCAAAGTCGAGCTAATGACTATAAACAAGCACTTTTTGGGAGGCAACCTAACATTTCTAATTTTTCTTTCTTTCTTTCTTATTTTAATATTTCTTCACATTTTCTTTTATAGCAATCCCAAAAGATCTCAGATCCAGAAAAGCAAGAGGAAGTAGAGAATAAGAGAGGACAGGAATCATCAAGTCAAAACCACAAAAGAGAAGATTGGACAAAACCGGGGAAGTAGCTCTGTTGCTAACCTTTGCATCCATTTCATGTGTTGTGATAATAAAAATTTTTCATTTGAGAAAAATTTGGAAAATCAAAAAATTATACGAGTCGTGTACTAGTTTCACATGCCCCGTGTAACTTTCTAGAAGTTTGTAAATTTTTTACAATTTTTAACTCTGAGGGAGACAAAAAGTTACACGGGTCCATAGCCCAATTTACACGGACCGTGTAATGTTGCTAGCATAATAACTTGAGGACAGAAAGTCACACGGGTTCTCTTTGTACTTGACACGGGCCGTGTAACATGTCCAACAAAGCAACTTAACGGGCAGTAAGTTACACGGGTCCCTGAGCTCAATTACATGGGCCATATACTATGTCAGGTTTTGAAATTTTTAGGCAGGAATTTACACGGCCCTACATGTCGAGACCTATGTAATGATACACGACCCATGTATCATGTCGCAGATGACACTCCTGGGGTGCAAAATGCGTGAAACGAAGAGTCCTAACAAGTCTTTAAATACACCCCTCGCCTTAAACTCGTTCATAAAAGCAAAACCCTTCATCTCCACCCCTCCTAGTCTATAAAAACCCCTCAAATCTCTTCTCCCTTTACCAAACCCTACTCTTATCCTTCCCAAAAACAAATCAATGGCTCCCGCGAAGTGATCTAAGTGAAGAATGGGCTCTTCCTCAAGGCACGGAGGGGAATCCTTACCTTCTCCCCCTCAGTCGACACCCCAAAGCCCAAGAACAAGGGTAGCATCTCCTCAACCCTCTCAACTAGCCCCTCCTCAATCGCAACCCCAGCCACAAGCCACTCCAAAACCCGAAATCTCCATTCCTTAGGGATTCCATGATGATGCCCACAAGGCAATGTGCACCCGGTTTCACACCCGAAAAATTAGCTCTATGAAATACATGGATTTCATGCTGTTGGAGCAGATAAGGGCTACAGGATGAGATCAATGGGCTACTTAATAGAATCAGGTGGATAAGGTTCACCCAACTCCAATTTCCAGTATATCGAGACACAACATTGGAGTTTTTGGGTAGTTTCAAGGCCACCTTATGGCCTACCGATAGGGAAGACAGAGGCAGAATTGAATTTCGCCTCCTTAGTGTCGACCGGGTGATGAATATAGATGAGTTCAATGCCATCTTTTGCTTCGATAATGCCAGTCACTAAGAGATCCCTAGGAACCGCATGCTCTACAATAACATCAACTTATAGAGTTCCATTGCCCTGAACACGGAGCCATATAACTCCAGCAAGTCCAATTCCACGGGTATCACAAGTCCAAACCTACGTTACATGTACCTGTTTGCCGCCCACACCATCATGGGCTGCGGTGACAGCCTTGGCATGGTAAACGCCAGTGAGCTATTCTTCTTGTGGTGTATGGTCACCGGGCAGCGCTGTAACATCAGCTTCTTTTTGTGTAACCACCTCCACCACCTTTGTCTTCAGGCCACCAGGCACATCGCGCTTGGTGGCCTCGTCATAACCATCGCCCTCCACTTTGGATTCATCCCAGGACATCACAGGCTATGCTCAGTCAGTGGAACATCAAGAATAGATCAAACCATCTGCATATCCATCGGGATATGTAAGAAGGTGGGCAACACCTGCTACCTCCTTGATTTAGAAGGGAATGCAATCCCTACGAGAGATGAAGCATAAGAAGGGCCTGGAGAGACTTCGCAGCCATAGGCAAAACCCCAAGAGCCACTGTTTCATGAGTCCCCCACTCAAGTGCCTCCATACACACCACCACCCACAGAACCGGTCCTTGCATATCTATAGTGCATGGAGACCACCATCTATAACAGGATGCGAGCAATCAAGGACAGCCTCCAGGAAGCCCACAACAAGTTGGACATGCTAATGGAGAGGCTTGATAAAAAGGAGCCAGAATTGCCATCATCACCATCAGAGACCTTTTAGAGCTAGGACTATAGGATAGGTTCTTTATTGTAAAATCTTGAATACCTTAGTCCTAAACTGCAATCATAGGTCTCTTCTATTTGCTTTATGTCCAAACTTTTCCATGCTTAATAAATAATATGCTTTCTTATAATTTGTGTACGTTTTCTATATTTTTGCATATTATGTTAACATTGAGGACAATGTTAGGTTTGAGTTTGGGGGGGTACAAGTGCATTTCATTTCTTGTATATCATTACATGCATATCATTACATTGTTTAAATTCAGCTATATTATTCTTGTGTATCAAAATTCTAGAAAATTTTTGAAAATTTTGAACTTTGAACTGTGAAACTTAGCACTATAACCAATTTCTAGTAAGCTAATAATTGGACTCCATGGGATAGAGGAATGAACGTATCTGGATAGGCAAAAAAGGATTCTAACATGTTGTTTGTGAAGAACCTAATTCTCTAGTGGAACTAGACTAGTTAAACCCCTTCATAACTATTAATTTGTCACATCAAACTTGTGAAGTTAGGAGAAATTTCTTGAAATATAAACAAACCTAAAAATGCCTCACCAGCTCTAGAACATATCTCTTGGACCTATCAAAGCGAAATCCTAGCATATGCTTGATAAAGAAATGATTAAAGCATTCTTTGATATAGCCTAACTAAGCCTTAGCCACCCTTAGTCAATATGTCCCTTGCACCCAACTTGAGCCTATATTTTTACCTATATGGTTTTTCCTTGCTTGCCCATATTATTTACCTATCCCCTAGCCTAAACACATACCTACCCTTTTGAGGAAGCTAAATGCATAAGTAAAAAGTATATTAAGTGCAAAAAGGAAAATGGAGAGAGGATGAAGAACTCAAGAAAGAGTGCAAGTGTGAAATTGAAACCAAAGAAAAATCTGCCTTCCTAACCTAGCAAAAGCAATGAGTTTGGGGGAGAAGACAAAAGGGACATAAAAATAAATTTAAAAAAAAAAGAGAGGGGAAGTCTTAAGAATCATGGAAGCATGCTTGGCACTATAAAAACTAAAAGCCCCTCCTCTTCATACAAAATCAATAGAATAAACTTAGTATACTTGGTGTTTTATGTATAAACACCATCCTCATATTTGCATTCCCTATAAACCATTCATTGGCAACCAAGTCATTATCCCTTTAGCCCCATTACACCCCTTTTAAAGACCATTTGATCTTTTGAAAAGTGTATGCTATATTAGTGGAGATAGGAAATTGAGAAATGCCTATGGAGTTGAAATTGAGTCACTTTATCATAATTATCCACAATAGAGGCAAATTTAGGGGAGTAAGTGTTTCTCAAGTCTATTCTAATAAAATGGGTTATTTGTGACTTATTAATGGCCTTGTATAGAGGAATAATTAGTTGAGTCACCATGAAGGGAGGTGAAGTTCCAAACAGGCAGCTATTAGAACCCTTATGCCTTGAAAGAGGGTAATTGGTATGAAGGATTGGAGGAGTTCAATTTTGTGCTTATTAAATTATTGGTTATATTCCTAAGTTATCCCCTGAAATGTGTTTTAAAATAAAGCTTTGTTTTGCTTGAGGATAAGCTAGAGTTTGAGTTTGGGGGTATTTGATACACTTGGATTGTATATATGTTTTTAAGCATATTTGTATACTATCTCATGGCATTTAGGTAAGTAATCTCATGCATAGTAGTTGATTTCATTAGCTTTTGTAATTTCTATTGTGAAGATCTTAATTCCATGTTTTCTGCATCATTTCAGGTGTTTTAGTGAAGTCACGGAGCATAAGAGTGAAAAGGGAAGCTTGGACAGATCAAAAGACTCAGAATTGCTGCTAATACAAAGTACACGGGTCGTGTAAGCAAAGCCACAGACCTGTGTAACCTTCTACCAGAAGAAAGCCAGAGAGCCAAAGGAGAAACAAAAAGTACATGAGTCGTGCAATTGGACCCATGTAATCGGAATAGACCCATGTAAATCTCTGCTGGGCACAAGCTTGAAGAACTTTCTGAGAATAAAAGTATGCAGCCTGTGTAACTAGGCCCATGTAGCCAACGCACACTCATGTAAGTCTCTGTGCCAACGCATGACTCCGCAATTCCGCTCTAGTAAGTTACTCAGCCCGGGGCTGTGTAGTGATGCACAGGTCGTGTACTATGAGATAGCTAGTTTTATAACCTGAATTCCCGCTCTTGTGTTCTGATTCAAATCAGACTCCTAAAGCTTTTTGGACTAAAAAATCACCTATCCCTAGAGCAACCATTATAAATAGAAGCAGAAAACATCAAAAGAAATAACCTTTTTTTATCTTTTGATAGCACTTTTTAGGAGTTTCAAAGAGGATTCACCTCTAAAATCTCACCAGCCATCTTGAGGAGAAGAATATCAGCATCAAGAGGAGTCTTCCAGCCGAAGTTCCACAAGATCAAAGCTGCAAACCCTCTTTGGTTCTTTCATTCAATTTCCTCAAATGGATGTTTATCGCTTTCTTTCTTTTAAACAATTTCTTTTTACTGTCTTTATTTTTGTTTATCATGATGTTTACTGAACTCACCATAAGTGAGTAGTTTTCATATTCTAGAATTGGGGGAGTAAGGCTTGTAATCATTATTATGGATGAACATTAAGTTTTATTTATTGGATTTGATTTGTTCCTTGATTTAATTTCTTGTGATCTTAATGCATGCTATGTGTTGGTACCCACTTAGTAATTATTATAGATATTAATTGTGTGACACCCCTTACCCCTCTACAGTGTAGCCGAGCAAAATATGCCATACAGTGTACCAGAACACCCTATTTTAATTCAATCATTTTTATTCTTCCTAATTTATTTTTTTTTCATAGTTATGAAGTATAATTTGTGAAATATAATTCATTTCAATCATTTATTGAAATCATAAATTTATTTGAGGTTTCGCAAGTTTTATAGAAAATCCGGCAGAGTACCGGCTAAAAATGGAGGAAACAATTCTTCGAAACCTATGAAAAACACTTCCAAAATTTTCAATCAATCCCAAACTCTATTTCATCAACAAAATCCCAACATTTCTCATATACTTCCATTCTCATTCATTCATTTCATATGAAATTCATATAAAAGTCATAAATAAATATTCACTTGTTCATTCATAAACACAATTTCCATAATTTACATCAATACTAAAATACATTACATAAGTCTTAATTACACATGAGAAAATAAAAGCTAATTACAAAATGCTGAAATAAAACCTAGTGTCCTACCAATGCACTGATGACGGTGAGGTAACATGGACACTATGTAGAGCTGCAGAAAGTCTCACCCAGTCTGTGGTTTACCGGGCTCTCAGTCGATCTCTCCAAAACCTACGCGTGGCAAAAAGCAACGCGGTAAGCAATAATGCTTAGTGCTGCAAATAATAAAATAAAAAAAAATAACAGAAAATAATTATGCAGTGTATACCGAGTCCATGAATGCAGCTGGTGCATTTTTTAGGCCAAAGGGCATCACCAGAAACTCATAATGCCCATACCGGGTCTTGAATGCAGTCTTTGGTACATTTGCATCCTTCACCCTCAACTGATGATACCCTGATTTGAGATCAATTTTGGAAAATACTCCTACTCCCTTCAACTGATCAAATAGATCATCAATTCCAGGCAACAAATCTTTATTCTTCACAGTCATTTTATTCAACTACCGATAATTGATACATAACCTCAAAGTCCCATCGTTCTTCTTCACAAATAGTACTGGAGCTCTCCATGGTGACACACTGGGGCGTATGAACCCCTTATCTAGTAACTCCTGTAATTGGATTTTTAGTTCCTTCTATTCTGTAGGTGCCATCTTATAAGGAGCAATAGAGATTGGTGCTGTACCCGACAGTATTTCAATAGCAAATTCGACTTCCCTTTTTTGTGGCAAGCTAGGCAACTCTTCAGGGAACACATCTGGGAAGTCTATTACTATGGGTATGTCACACAGATTTGGCTTAGCCTGCATAGTATCCACCACATGTGCTAGGTAGGCTTCACAGCCTTTTCTCATCAGTTTTCTTACCACTGTGGCTAAGATGACATTGGACAAGAAATCTGTCCTTTCCCCCACAACTGTGATCTCATTACCCTCAGAAGTTTTCAAAGAAATCCTCTTCAGTTTACAATCAACCATTGCCTGATGACGTGACAACCAATCCATTCCTAAAATCACGTCAAACTCATGGAAAGGCAACTCAATCAGGTCTGCCAAGAATTCATACCCCTGAATCCTTAATGGGCAACCTTTGTATACTTTGTTCACCACTACACTGTGGCTTAATGGATTAGTGACCAGAATGTCTTGGTCACTCTCCCTTACTAATATCCGCTTTTTTACGGGTAGGTTGATTCAGATGCAAGCATGAGTGGATCCTAGATCCACCAATGCATGCACAGATGTATTGTAGAGGGAGAATGTACCCTTGATGACATTCGGGGCATCTTGCTCCTCCTGAGCTCTCATGGCATAGGCTCTGGCAAGTGGTCTGCCCTCAGGCCTCTCTTCTGGCTCAGATGTAGGCCTCTGTGATGGTCCCACTGCCTCAGATTTGCCAGATTTCCTACCCCTTTGTGGTGCAGGAGTAGGTCTGCCTGCTTGTGTTGGAGCACTTGTAGCAGTTCTGTGTAGGCAGTTCCTTAACTGATGCTCTGTTGACCCACACCTTAAGCAGGCACCAGTCACTCTCTAACACTCCCCCTTATGCCACTTCAAGCAATGTGGACATGCAGAAGATGCTGGGGCTAGTCCCCTGAACCCCGTCCCTGGAGAGCTGCCCACTGATGGTGTGGACTGACCTCTCCTAGGGGTGAACTATGGCCTGGGCCCCTGGGACTAACCTTGACCTTGAGGTTGACCTGTACTTTATGCAGGTGGACCTTTTAACTTCTTTCCTGGTGCAGGAGATGAGCTAGATTGACTCGGGCCCCTCTTCTGCTGTCTCTCTCTTTTGGTCTGTTCACTTATTCTAACATTTTCAAGTTTTATTGCATCTTTCACTAACTTGGTGAAGTCTGTGATTCCCAAGGCAGTAATCATGATCTTTATATTGTCATTTAATCCCTCTTTAAATCTCTTACACCTTTCGGCTTCATTAGGGACTATCTCCCTTCTGTAGCAGCTCAGTCTGACAAATTCTTTTTTATACTCTGCCACTGTCAACTGTCTTTGCCTCAGGTTAATGAACTCTCTTCTTCTCTCTTCTAGGTATACTCTACTCACATATTTCTTCTTGAATTCTGAAAGGAAGAAGTCCCAAGTTATTACTTTTGGACACTGTATCCCACCATTGGTAGGCATCATCTTGCAACAGAGATACATCAGCTTCTAAATTTTATTCAGGAGTGCAGTGGAATTGTTTTAAAACTCTACCTGTTCTGTTCAACTAGTTTTCGGCTGCAACAGAATCATCTTCTCTCTTGCCAAAGAAATCCACTACTCTAAATTTTCTCAATCTTTCCAGGTGTGATTTTTGCTATGGAGGTTGTGGTGGTGGTGGCATTACCCCAGCCATTTGTTTGAAGAATTCGGCCATTTGTTGGAACATGGCCTATGGAGGCTAAGCAGGCTCTGCTAGAGCTAGTAGAGCAGGTTCAGTGGAGCATGACTCTCCACTTCCTCCTCAACTGCCCTCTGAGATGTGGGATCCATATCCTAATCAAAATAACAAAGACAAATAGATCTGCATTAGTGTCACCTCGACTCTTACAAATACAATGTATGGAATGGACTTGATCTAGGCCCAGAAACGCCTAAACCGTGCTCTGATACCACTAAATGTGACACCCCTTACCTGTCTACAGTGTAGCCGAGCAAGATATGCCACACAGTGTACTGGAACACCCTATTTTAATTCAATCATTTTTATTCTTCCTAATTTATTATTATTTTGTTTCATAGTTATGAAGTACAATTTGTGAAATATAATTCATTTCAATCATTTATTGAAATCATAAATTTATTTGAGGTTCCGCAAGTTTTATAGAAAATCCGGCAGAGTACCGGCTAAAAATGGAGGAAATAGTTCTTCGAAACCTGTGAAAAACACTTCCAAAATTTTCAATCAATCCCAAACTCCATTTCATCAACAAAATTCCAATATTTCTCATACATACTCCCATTCTCATTCATTCATTTCATATGAAATTCATATAAAAGTCAGAAATAAATATTCACTTGTTCATTCATAAACACAATTTCCATAATTTACATCAATACTAAAATACATTACATAAGTCTTAATTACACATGAGAGAATAAAAGCTAATTACAAAATAGCAAAATAAAACCTAGTGTCCTACCATGCACTGATGACGGTGAGGTGACACAGACACTATGCAGAGCTGCAGAAAGTCTCACCCAGTCTGTAGTCTACGGGGCTCTTAGTATGTCTCTCCAGAACCTACGCGTGGCAAAAAGCAATGCGCTGAGAAATAATGCTTAATGGTGCAAATAATAAAATAAAAAGAAATAATAGAAAATCATTATGCAGTGCATGTTGTGATGTCTTATACAGATAATTTTTCAATCATTATTGGTAATCTTATTTATTTTGTACTCATTATATTTATAATTTCATTAAATTTATTCACTTTCATTTTTTGTTGCCCAAGTAACCTATACTGGATGACTGGACTGGATAAATGGGTAAACTGGCACTGTGTATCAAGTACCTCGGACCATCACACCATCGGTCAAATATGTATCTCTCGATGTGCAACAGAACAACTAATGAGCCGTAATATATATTGGGCACAAGGCCAAGTATCATCACAATGTCAGAATGGCTAAAAGCCATGAAATCACAAAATGGCATATTGTCATGTGCAGTACTGCTAACTGAACCCTATTGGCATGCCAACCTATCCAAACCAATCTTGCTAGGTGTACTAGGGCATGTTACACTTTTAAACTTTACAATTCTTGAAATTTAAGTTTAGGTGTTAATATTCATTTCATTGATCAACTAAAATGTTGACTTTTGCATAAACAATAGGTAAATTGGTTCTAATACTCTCAACATACCACATTTTGCATTTTAAAGTTGTTGGTATTGGTTGCCAATACCATTTCTAAGCTTAGTGCTAATTATTCACAATTTTTAGATTTCAAGCCTTATGTTTACTGTTCTATTGGTCATTTATACAGTAGAAATTTGGAAAATTTGTCTTCATAAAAGTTGTTCCTTATTTTTTCTAGTTACATTTCTTTTTTTGAATCACTCCATTTGGAGTTTTGTAGCTCAAGTTATGGCCTAAACAACATAATTGGACGGATTGGACAGAATCCAAAATTCTGGGCAAAACTGGTTCTGCCAGATTTGGTAACCTATGTTTGGTTTGACTAGGTTATAATCAGAATTTGGATTTGGGTTCTTCATGAAAGTTGTAGGTCTATTTCTCAGCTTTCGGCTGGTAAAATTTTAGGTCAATTGGACCTTTCTACACTGCGTTATGACCAAATGAATAAATGCTGTTTATTTGGTCATTTTGCCCAGGCAGAATGCAGGTCACTCGGATTAGGGCAATCTTTAGGTCAACTTGGTTTTGTTTTATGAGCATGGTTTCTTCACCAAAGTTGTGCCATTTTGTGTCTAGTTTCATGTCCAATTGGCCTTGCACCAATTGAACCTCTACAACTCCAGTTATTGCTGCCCAAACCTGTTAGACTCATGCTCAGTTTTGCAGGTCAGCCAAGGCAGCTCACCCATACACAAATGCCAAGCCTCAACTCACTTCATTTCTTGTTCACACACAACCAAATGATCACTAATTGATCATTAAAACTTATTTTCATCCTTACATGAATAAAGTCTCAAGTTTGTGTCCAAACCCTAACCTCCACAATTCACATCTCATGCAAATACCACAATCCAATTATACAAAGCGTATAAACGATTCAATACACACTAGTAGGCATGTGTAATCAACTCAATACCATAAAACCACTAAGCTCTCATTGCTGGCCAAAATTTTGGTCTTTCATTTAAGCATAATTTCATTCATTTTCCATGAAATTTCATCTCATGTTAACTTAATTCTAAGAATTAAAGAAGGAAGAGATCTAGAAATTGCACTAACCTTAACTTAACAATTTTCCTTCTTGACCAAACTTCAATCTCTTCAACTTTCTTAGCTCCCAATCACTCTAGCAAGGTCCAAGAACAAGTTTTAGTGTTGGGGCTTATGGGAAATATGGTAAGAATTTATGGAAGATGAAGCTTTTCATGAAGAAAAATGGTGGAAGAAGAAACCATAGGCAATGGTTCGGCAAAAAGGAAGAAGATAAAGAAATTCTGATCTTTTTTTCCTTCATTTGCTGCCCATTTATCTATTTTAAGTGAGTGCTAGCCATGTGTCATCATGTGATTGGTTAAAATTGTTTTAATGACATCGTAATGATGTCAAAATTCCCATTTTCTTTCATTTTCTTTCCTTTTATTTTCTACTCATTTTCAATTAAATTTTTAGAAATATTTATTCACATTTTATGTCAAAATAATTATTTACTTAATTGGACAATTCAACCAAAAATCACCTCTGAAGGTGAAATGACCAAAATGCCCTCCATTTGGCTTAACTGACCAAAATTGTCTGTATCGATTGAAAAATTTTCCTAAGCATTTTCTTAATATTCTAATGCCATAGGAACCTCAATAACCCTTCTCTAGAGTCCCAAAAATTATTTTATAAATTTTCCCTCGGGTCTAGGGCTCCTAGTTGCGAGAACCGCAACTTCCCACTAGGTTACCCATCGCTAGGGCACCGGCTCATTTAACTTGATTGTATTTTATTTCTAAAATTTTTCCTAAATTTTTCTTATTAATATTTGAGTTAATTATGGTTCCTCACTTCAGTTTAAATATTTTATCGGACGTTCTAGCTATCCGGACCGACACTGGTCACCGAAACAGTAGAATGTACGGAGTTGCTACAGGGAGGGTGTTACAACTCTTTCCCTCTAATTTAAATTCCGTCCTCGAAATTTACCTGATGCAAACAGTTGAGGGAACTGTTGCCTCATCGTCTCTTCACTTTCCCAAGTTTCCTCCTCAGTGTTGTGGTGCCTCCAAAGCACTTTCACCAGTGGAATCTGTTTATTCCTCAACTCTTTCACTTCCCGAGCCAGGATCCGTATGGGTTCTTCTTCATATGTCGAATCCGGTTATACTTCAATTTCTTCCATGGAGATGACATGTGAAGGATCTGAGCGGTATCTTCTTAGCATAGACACGTGGAACACATTGTGGATCTTGTCCAGCTCTGGTGGTAAAACTAGCCTGTAGGCCACTGGACCCACACGTTCAATAACTTCATATGGGCTAATGAACCTAGGGCTTAACTTACCTTTTCTTCCGAATCTCAGTATCTTCTTCCATGGTGACACCTTGAGAAACACTTTGTCACCAATCACATATTCTATTTCTTTTCTCTTCAGGTCGGCATAGGATTTTTGTCAATCTGATGCAACCTTCAGATTGGCTTTGATTAGTTTTACTTTCTCCTTAGTCTGTTTCACCAGGTCTGGCCCAACCAGTTTGTCTTCACCCATACAGTGCTTCATACGGGGCCATTTGGATGCTAGCTTGATGGCTATTGTTGTATGCAAATTCTGCCAGTGGGAGGTATCTATCCCAACTTCCCTCAAACTCAATGACACAACTTCTCAGCATGTCCTCAAGGACCTGAAATATATTTCATGTTATTTTTATCATTTCAGTTCAATATTTATATTAGTACAATTGGTGTCAATTGTTTACCTGGATTACTCTTTCTGATTACCCATCCGTCTGAGGATAGAAAGCTGTGCTGAAGTGGAGTTATGTAACCAAGGATTCATGCAACTTCTTCCAAAATCTCGATGTAAACCTTGGGTCTCGATCAGATATGATGGAAAGTGGAATTCCATGTAGTCTAACTATCTCACTGATATATAATTCTGCTAACTTCTCCAGTGAGTAGTCAGTCCTAACTGGCAGAAAGTGTGCTAATTTCCTCAATCTATCTACTATCACCTATACTGCATCATGCTTTTTCTGGGTGAGAGGTAGACCATTTACAAAATCCATGATGACCCGATCCCATTTCCATTCAGGTACGCGTATAGGCTATAGCAAACCCTATGGAACTTGATGTTCTGCCTTGACTTGCTGACATGTCAAGCATTTAGTCATATAGTCAGCTATGTCCTTCTTCATACAAGGCCACCAATACTGAGTCTTAAGATCATGATACATTTTTGTACTTCCTGGGTGCATAGCATAAACACTGGTGTGTGCCTCTTTCAGAATACTAGCTTTCAATTCCCCATCATCTGGTACACACACTCTTCCTTTGTAGTACAGACACCCATCTGCTTTCACTTCATAGTCCATTGCTTTTCCTTCTGAGATTTTACTCATAGTAGTCATTAATTTCTTATCTATCTTCTGCCCATCTAAAATCTGCTATAGCAGGTTTGGCCTCACTTGTCACCGCAACAGTAGAATGTACGGAGTTGCTACAGAGAGGGTGTTACAAATTGAAGGACTGAAAGGTGAAGATTAATATTAGAAAATCAAGATTTTAAACATAGGAATTCTAACCTAGACATAGGTTGATACCTTTGTGGAGTTTCAAAATTGGTCAAAGACCTTAAAGGATTTTAATTAATCTGATCGCCACGAAAGTCGGGCTTAAGTTAATTAGAATAAACCCTAGGTGCCTTGAGAAAGGACTTAGGATACCTTAGGATTAATTTCCATTAAAGCAAACAATTCTCAATCCAGTAAATAAACAAGATAAAACCCATAGTGAGATTCAAGTGTGAAATCTTAATTCCGGAATTATTTCAAAATAGATTACTTCATTTTAAGTTTATTATTTTAGTGTTTAAAATAGACAACTTTCATTCCCTCATTGTTCGATACCTAAACATTCAAAATTACTATGTAGATTGTTACTTACTAATCAAATTCCTCGTGGAAACGATACTTTACTCATCACTTTATTACTTATTAGCGATCTGTGCACTTGCAGTGGTTGTAAAACCAGCAAATAATTTCCCAAGCTTCTACCCATCAAAACCCATAGCTCACTTCACAAAAATTGCTCCCCACTCCATAAGGAAGCCATAGATACCCATAAGAAGCAAAGGAAGTGAAGTTCAATAAGTTACAAAAAAGGTTAGTGCACTAATCCATCTTTTCTCTTTATTAAACATGAAAAACATGTTTAGCTAAGTATAAAATTCATGAAATTAAAAAGAAAATCTTGAGGAAAGAACCCTTGAATTTTCAACAGCCATGGAACTTGAGGTTTGTTGCTTTTAAGTGATGAAAAATGGTTCCATGAGAATGTGTGATAAGTTGATATGTTTGGGAGTTTGATTGTGTAGTATTTATGCAAATTTGAAACTTTGAAAACTAGGGTTTATGTAAGTGATTAAGGACTTTATGTACATGCTTGAATTTGACCTATTGAGTTGAGATTGTTGCTTATAGAAGTGTTATGCTTGCAACTTGAAGTAAGGAAGTTGGAGGAGATTGAATTTTGGAAGTGTCACTTTTCTGTAGGTTGGGACTCAATGAGTCCAGTGTGTTTGTGGCACCATAACTAAAAATATTTGACTCCAATTGGTATGAGGCTAATTGGATGTGAAATTAGACTCAAAATAGCCCATTTTTCATGTAGACATCATGCTTAAAATTTGTCAAAAACTTGATGTCACACCCTACCCCTCTGTAAGGCATAACATGATCCCGTAGTATACCTAATGAATTACCAACTCCGTCTACTGATAACCCATTAAATACACTACAAGGGATTTTAAAAACTTTTCTTACTTCTTTTACAGTGGTGAGCACTATTTACTGGTGTTAAAAACCTTTTTGAACTGAAGTGATAGAACTAACACATTTGAATTATTTGGAATTTCTGTAAAAATTTTGGCAAAGTGCCATCTGTATTTTGGATAAAACAGTTCTTCAAAAAACCTGTAAAAAGCACTTCAATAGATTTCCAAATCTCAACTCCAACATATTTCTTAACACAACACATTTCTCAACTCAAATCCACAGTAATTTTTCAAAGACTGAGATAAAAGAAATATAATATAATTTTTACAAGTCAAAATAACACATAATTATTTTACAACTTCAAGGTACAATTTGAATTTACAACTGCTCAAAATCAAAAACAATATGTACATACAGTGGTCATACATTACAGTACAAAATGCAAAATGTTGGTATACTCATTATACCCGGTAATCTCTCGCTGGAGGTACTAGCAGCCTAGTCTCATCGCCTGTCTCTGTCTACTGCGATAAAGAATAAAGGTATCACGAGACAATGTCTCGCAGTGCACAACATTAACCAAATACAATTTAAATCACAATTCATAAATCATATAAATAGTGGATACTTAAAACCATAGTTAATTTCAAGACAGTAATTGTCAACAAGAATTTAAACTCCATTTCTCAATATCACAATAAATTTTAATAAGTCAGATCATGGTTGAATTCAAAAGACAGTATATGTCAATAAGAGTTTAAATTCATTTCACAATCTCACAATACATATCAATAAATCACACACAGCTTAATCATGTTCCAAAGTTCAATTCGTCCCAAAAGCCGATGGCTAATGAGGTATTCAATTCGCCCCAAAAGTTAATGACTAATGAGGAATAACATAGCTAGCTAGCAAAAATATGTGTACTCATCAAATTCGTCCTCAACAGGCACACACCTCAACACTTCAGCCAGAGAGGGAATTCAATTCGTCCCACTAGACAAGCTAGCGAGGAATACAATCAATATACATGATAGCTGTGGTTTCAAACCATTTCCAATACTTTTCAATCAATAAGTATCCATCAATATCATTCAAATAATTTCTCACAGTTTCAAATCATTTACAATGCTTTTCAAGCAATAAATATCCATTCAAACACATTTCTACAATTTAAAACAATAATGTACAAATAGTCATAATTCATTTCAATTGAAAAATTCAAATGAAATAGTTGTTGTGCACAAACCTCTGATAACTGTCTCCTGGTTTGGACTCAGTGTTTCCTTCCCTTTCCCTGAGTCTTTACTAACTGAGAAACACAATTTGAAGTGTTTCAGTACTAAATTAAACTGTCTCTATCGATAATGCTTGATAAGTAATTCACTGAAAGCTATTATTCGCTTAATCACCTAATATATCGACCCTCGATGCGTTCTAGGTAAATTAGGTTTTAGTGTCACTAAAATGTCACATTCGATAGTGTTTTAGGGTTAGTACACATTACCAATTTCATTTCCTTGTTTAGTGCATTTTATTGCAACTTGCTGGATTCCGGGATACTAGTTTGACCTAGCCGGACGACCTAGTTCCCTCAGTTTTCTGGTTTCGGTCAAAACCACAAACTTGTAGATCTATGTCTTACGGAACTCGGGGCAAAAGTTTAGGTCATCCTGAGTTATGTAGACCAAGTTATGATCATTTTACTATTGCTGGTCAAATGGCATCAAATTAGGTCATTTTAGGTCAAATTTGGTCAACTTTGGTTCGGCCAGTTTTTGGACCCGAACTTGTGCAAGCTGTTTGACTTGCTTATGGTCATTTCTGGGCTTTGGTGTCTTCATAAGACTTGTAGATATGGGTCTTAACTATTCATGGTTAGAATTTTAGGTCAATTTGACCTGTTTTGAGTGAGTTATGGCCTAAAAACTAACTGCTGCCCAATTGGTCAATTTTCAGGCCTCATTTGCACTTAATCCGAATTGGTCATTTTTCATGCTACCTTGCAAGCAGAATTTTGATATGCTTTCTCAATGAAAGTTGGCACATTGTGCCTAGTTTCACCTCCAATTGGTCTCATACCAATTGGAGTTACACATTTAGTTTTATAGGTTAAAATGCACACTGCCCTTAATTACATTGCTTAAACATCTATTCATTACAAATTTACCTTGCTACAAATCCACCTCTCAACCCCATTCTGTTTTGGTACATTACCAAAACCATTTACCACGTCACATTAAAATCATTTTGGGCAGAATACAAACATCCTCAATACACCAAATAAAACTCTAATTCATAAAGTCCAAATACAACAATATACTCACATAAACATTTCTAATTCTTACATACACTTTACACAACCCATTTACATACATATTCATCAATCCTCAATATCACAATTTATTCAATATCTCCATGAATTCAAACATTCATTAAGGAGTCCCAAAGCTGCCGATATGCTCCACAATGCCAAAGTGTCCCACAATTCGTCAACTTCCATCCCAATTGCACAATCACCACATATATACATGGAATTAACTTACTAGGACATTAATCACCCTACTCAACATAATTTCCCATCAATTAAATGTAAGAATAAATCATCAAATATACAACTCCATGGCTGTCCAAACTGGATATATCAAGAACTTCTCAAAACTTAAAAATTCCTTCACAAAGCACACACCCATAACATGTATACAAAGTTTAACAAAGCAATATTCAAAATCTCAAACTTACCTATTGTTGGGACTTGCTAAACCTTCACTAAACTTCTTGATTTTGGTATCAAATTCTTCCTTATGATGTGGAGATAAAACTTAATGAAGCTAGGTGTGGGAAAAGGAGGCTTGATCATGGGATTGCTAAGCTTTGAAGGTGGGCGGCCATGGGAGCTTCTCACTCCTTCATTTCGGCATGGGTGAACAACTGAAGAAGATGATGTTTGAGTGGGAGTAATCTGCCCACTTATGATTAAATTTAATCCATATTATAATTCTTAGTGGTCCACTTACTCAAATTAATCATATAATAAGCTTAAAGTGCTAATTACACAATTTTCACTCCACTTTTGGCTATTTGCATTAGGTACCACTAAACTAATTTTTTATTTTATTTTCTAAGTGTAATATTATTTAGTTTTAATGGATATTTAGGTCAAAAGACAATTCAGGATGTCAAATGACCATAATGCCCCTTTTCGGGTTGCATTCCCGATTTTTCGGTAACACTGGGTTTTGTCCGTTTTTCGATTTCTCACTTTTCTTTGTACTAATTAATTAATTTTTCTTTGATATTTCTACTTCAATTGATGTCTCTTTAAGTCCTAAAAATATTTTCCAGGGTTCCCCGCGGTCCAGGGCTAGTCAACGGTCCACGCCGTGACTTCCCGGTGAGGTCACCCATCGCTATGGTTCTCGGCTCGCTTAACTTGGTTACCTTTCTTTGCTATTATTTTTCCTTTGTTTTTCTTGTATTTTCTTTTCTTGTATTTCATTATTTTATGTCTCCTCACTCATAACGAAGTGTAGTTCTAAGCATCCTAGCTGTCCGGACAACACTGGTCACTGGAACAGTAGAACGCACTACCGAACATAGGGGTGTTACACTTGACTTAAACACCACCCAAATCTGGATTACCCTGCACTGAACCTAGAAAATGACCAAATGAACAGTATAGGTTCATTTAGTCATAACTCTCTCTATACTGGTCCAAATGGCCTGAATTTGATACCATTAGAAAGCTTACATATAGGGCTATAATTTTCAAGAAGACCACTGAACCCAGAAATGCCAAAAACCAAACCAAATTGCTGGCCAAATTTGGGTCACAAAACTGCCCAAAATTAGGCTGCCCAAAAACTGCTGGACATAAACTCACTCGGCCAGTTTTGGCAAAATGGCCATACCTTGGTCTACAATAACTTAAATTTAATGAAACTAGTGGAAAAATGTCCACAAGACATAGACCTACAAAATTTGTATTTTGACCAAAACCCAAAAAATAAGAGAACTAGGTCAAACAGTTAGAATAATTCACTGTATCAAAACCTGCAACCTGACCAAACTTCACTTGACCCCAGAACGGTCTTTTAGTCATAACTCCCACTAGAAAAATACAATTGAGATGATCCATACCTTTCCAGAAACTACAACTTTATTTTAGAGACCTTCCTCAAATTATGCCTGTAAGAACCTCAAAAAGTGACCAGAAGTCACTGTCCTGAATTGAGCCCCTGTTAGCATAGGGTACATGAGCCCAGGTCAGTTACTTGGCAATAAATAACTTCATAAAACTTGAAAAATTGTGATTTAAAATTCTAAGTAACCACAAGACATAGGCAAACATTTTCTATGAAGGTCTCCATGCCTAAAAGTGATTGCAACCTGTTCCATTAATTAGGTAATCTCTAAGTCCAAAAGCTACCTAGTTAAGGAACTAGAACCTGGAAATGAGTCAGTTATGGTTACCCAACCATAACTTGACTTCTAAAAATCAAATTGACATGATTCAAAAAGGAAAATAAAGATAAGACATAGAGGAACAACTTCCATGGAGGAAGTGTGGCCAAATAGTGGCTGTAAACTGATCAAATGGATAGGTAAATGTGAGACACAAAAACTAAAACTAGAGAAAGTTCCATGAGATAAATTATCTTATGGTAGGGAATTTAACCCTAATAAGCTATTAAACACTAAACCACATGAAAAAGGTATGTGGGACCTATTTTCCCACTATAAAGTGACATGAACATTCAAATAAATATGTAATAATGAGTAATTGCCATAGTATACCTAGACTTATTTATTTAGTTTGGATCGATTAGTATACCAATTAGGGACTACAGATAGCAGTACTGCCTACCGAGAAAATTATTAACTGACAATATATGTCTGGTATGATTGTTCTACAGGCTATATGCCTACTTATTAGCCATTGTGCCAAACTTTATTCTGGCTTTACAAGCTTGACAGCAGGCCCTGTGCCTGACAACTGGCCTCGTGCTTGACAGATTTATACTGGATAGACATATGGCCGTCTAACTAGTATACTCCTGTGTATCCACCTTTGATAATTTGTTATAGGTATCTTGGGCACTGATAATAATTAATGAAGACTGAATATGTAATAAGTGAATAGAAAAGATCCCGATAATTTAAATTATTTTCAAAGTGAAATGAAAATGTAAAATACCTAGAAATTATGGAATTGCCATATATAGAATTATTATTTAAATTGTTCAGTTATTGTTATTATAAATTATGCACCACTAAGAATTATGTTTAGTGTGTTGGTTTTCCATTGCGTAGGTATTGGAGACCAGTCCCAGCAGCTGCAGCAGCAGCACTAGTAGTGCCCTGACAGAGCTCTGACCAGATCTGCCACCATCCAGAGTCACCTCACCAGTCTTTTGTATTTTGGTAGGGCCCATGTATAGACTAGTATTTTGGTTCATTATGTCTAATCATGATGTAATTACTAGTTATGACCATTTACCCTCTTTCAAGGCATAAGGGTTCTAATAGCTACTTGTTTGGAACTTCACCTCCTTTCATGGTGTTTCGACTAATTATTCCTCTGTGCAAGGCTATTAATAAGTCACAAATAACTTGTTTTATCAGGATAAACTTGAGAAATACTTACTCTCCCAAATTTTCCTCTATTATGGATAATTGTGATGAAGTGACTCAATTCTAACTCCGTAGACATATCTCAATTTTCTATCTCTACTAATGTAGCATACACTTTTCAAAAGATCAAAAGGTCTTTACAAGGGTTGTATTGGGGCTAAGGGATAATAACTTGGTTGCCAATGAAAGGTTTTTAGGGAATTCAAATATGAGGATAGCATGTATAAATAAAATATCAAATATACTAAGTTTATTCTTCTGATTTTGTAACACCCTCACTTTAGCCTGACCGTTCGTTCTACTGTTTCGGTGACCAAGGTTTGTCTGGATAGCTAGAATGTCTAGAATTGTATTTAGACTAGAGTGAGGAGTCATAACAATTCAAATTATAGTAACAAAAATCTAAGGAAATTTTTTGAAATAAAATACAACCAAGTTAAATGAGCCTATGCCCTATCGATGGGTAACCTAATGGGAAATTGCTGTCTTCACAGCTAGAAGCCCTAAACCAGAGGGAAAATCCATGAAATAATTTTTGAGAATCTAGAGAAGAGTCATTAATGTTTTGATGGCATTAGAATGCCAAGAAAATGCTTCTAGAATTTTATCAATTGGTACAGACGATTTTTGGCTCAATAAGCCAAACGGAGGGCATTTTGGTTATTTTGTCTTCAGAGATGATTTTTGAACGACTTGTGCAATTAAGTAAACAATTATTATGACATAAAATATGAATAAATATTGCTAAAAATTAAATTGAAAATGAGTAGTAAAGAAAAGAAAAGAAATGAAGGTAAATTTGATTTATTAAGTAAGCATGATGTCATTATTATGCCCTCCACCAATCAAAACTTAACAACCACTCTTAAAGCAATTAAAAAGGAAAAAAATGAGTTAAAATGAAGAACCATTTTCTGGTTCATCTTCTTCAACAGTCAATCTCCCTCTCTTCTTCTCTCTCACCATTTTGTTCAACTTCTCACTAAAAAAATTCCTTGATAATTCACCCTAAAATCCTAAATTTGCTTCATTAAAGCTTCTCCCCATACCTTAAATCACTTCTAGGCAGCCATTAGAAGGGAGAAATCTTGAAGATTAACAAGCTCAAGTGGGAGCTCTAACAAGGTGTTTCGCTAGTTTTACACCCCCGCAAGTGCGCGGATCGCTAACAAGTAATAAAGTGATGAGTAGAGTATCGTTCTCACGAGGAATTTGATTAGTAAGTACCAATCTACATAGTAATTTTGACTGTCTAGGCTATCGAATACTTAGGAAATGAAGTTTTTTGACCTTAAACACTAGAATGGTAAACTTCAAATGAAATAATTTATTTGAAATAATTCTGGAATTAAGATTTCACACTTAAATCTTACTAGGAATGTTATCTCGTTTATTTACTAGATTGAGGATCATTTTCCTTTATGGAAATCAGTCCTAAGTTATCCTAAATCCTCTCTCAAGGCACCTAGGGTGTATTCTAATTAACTCAAACCCAACTTTCGTGGTGATCAAATTAATTAAAATCTTTTATGATCTTTGACCAATTTTGAAGTTCCACAAAAGTATCAACTTATGTCTAGGTCAAAATTCCTAGGTTCAAGATCTTGATTTTTTAATATTAATCTTCACCTTTCAGTCCTTTAATTAATATCTACAATCAATACTAAGTGGGTACCAGCACATAGCATGCATTAAGATCACAAGAAATTAAATCAAGGAATGAATCTCAAATCCAATAAATAAAACTTAGTGTTCATCCATAATAATAATTACAAGCATTACTCTCCCAATTCTAGAATAAGAAAACTACTCACTCATGGTGAGTTCAGTAAACATCATGATAAAAGGTAAAAACAGTAAAAAGAAAATCATGTAGAAAAAATAAAATAACAAAAATCTGTCTAAGGAGAAGAAATGAAGGAACCGAAAAGAGTTTGCAGCTTTGATCTTGTGGAGCTTCTGCTAGAAAACTCCTTTTGGTTCTGATGTTCCTCTCCTCGAGATGGCTGGAGAGAGTGCAGAGTGTGGGTTTCTCTCCTTCAAAGCTCCTCAAAAGTGCTGTCAAAAGATAAAAGAGAGCCCTCCTCTTTCTAATGTTTTCTCTTCTATTTATAATGGTTGCTCTAGGGCTAGGTCATTTTGAGTCCAAAAGGTATTAGGAGTCTCATTTGAATCAGAAAATAAGAGTGGGAATTTGAGTTATAAAACTGGCTACCGCATAGTACACGGCCTAAGTGTCACTACACGGCCCAGGGTCGTGTAACTTGCTGGAGTGGAACTGCGGAGTCTTAAATTGGCACAGAGACTTACACGGGTCTATGCCAACTACACGAGCCTAGTTACACAGGCCCTGTACTTTTGTTCCCATAGGGTTCTTTAAGCTTGTGCCCAGCAAAGACTTACACGGGTCCCTGCAGATTAAACGGGTCCAATTACACGACCTATGTACGTTTGTGTCTCCATTGGCTCTCTGGTTTTCTTCTGGCAGAAGGTTACACCGATCTGGGTCTTGGCTTACACTACCTGTGTACTTTGTGTCAGTAGCAATACTCAATCTCTTGACCTCTCCAAGCTTCCTTTTGCACTCCTATACTGTGGGGCTTCACCCAAACACCTGAAATGATGCAGAAAACATGGAATTAAGGGCTTGACAATAGAAATTACAAAAACTAATGAAATCAACTACTATGCATGAAAATACTTGCCTAAATGCTATGAGATAGTATACAAATGTGCTTAAAAATATCTATACAATTCAAGTGTATCAAATACCCCCAAACTCAAACTTTTGCTTGTCCTCAAGCAAAGCAAAACTCTGTTTTAAAACACATTTCAAGGGATACTTAGGAATATAACCAACAATTTAATAAGCATATAATTGAACTCCTCCAACCTTCATACCAATTTCCTTTTTTCAAGGCATAAGGGTTCTATTAGCTGCCTGTTTGGAACTTCACCTCATTTCATGGTGTTTCAACTAATTATTCCTCTATACAAGACCATTAATAAGCCACAAATAATCTGTTTTATCAGGATGGATTTGAGAAACACTAACTCCCCCAAATTTGCCCCTATTGTGAGTAATTGTGATAAAGAGACTCAATTCCAACTCCATAGGCATATCTCAAATTTCTATCTCCACTAATGTAGCATGCACTTTTCAAAAGATCAAAAGGTCTTTAAAAAGGGTTATAATGGGGCTAAGGGAATAATGACTTGGTTGCCAATAAAAGGTTTTTAGGGAATACAAATATGAGGATAGCATATATGCATAAAATATCAAGTATACTAATTTTATTCTACTGGTTTTATATTGAAAGGAAGGGCTTTTGGGTTTTTACAGTGCCAAGTATGCTTCCATAATACTTATTATGTTCCTTTTGTTCTCTCTCCCCCAAACTCATTGCTTTTGCTGGGTTGGAAAGGCAATTTTTTTTTTTTTTTGCACTTAATATACTTTTTACTTATGCATTTAGCGTCCTCAAAAGGGTAGGGTAGGTGTTTAGGCTAGGGGCTAGGTAAATAATATGGGTAGGCAATAAATTCTAAGGGATAAGTATAGGCTTCAAGTTGGCTGCAAGGGACATATATATTTTAATTAGAGGTGGCTGATGTAACACCCTCACTGTAGCAATTCCGCACATTTTACCGTTCCAGTGACTAGTGTCGATCAAGATAGCTAGAACGTTTGGAAAAATATTTAGACTAGAATGAGGAGTCATAAATAACTCAAATAAGTATAAGAAAAATTAAGGAAAAAATTTAGAAATAAAATACAACCAAGTTAAATGAGCCGGTGCCCTAGCGATGGGTAACTCAGTGGGAAGTTACGGTCTTCGCAACTAGAAGCCCTAAACAAGGAAGAAAATTTGTGAAATAATTTTTGGGACTCCAGAGAAGAGTCATTGAGAGTTCTATGGCATTACAATGCCAAGAAAAGGTTTAGAAAAATTTTTCGATCGATACAGACGATTTTGGCTCAATAAGCCAAATGGAAGGCATTTTGGTCATTTCGTCTTCAGAGATTATTTTTGGCCGACTTGTCCAGTTAAGTAAATAATTATTATGACCTAAAATATGAATAAATATTGCTAAAAATTAAATTGAAATTGAGTAGAAAAGAAAAGAAAAGAAAATGAATTAAAATTGCAATTTTGACCTCATGCTTATGCCACTAAGCACTCCCACCCAATCACCACTTGACAAAATAAATAAAAGAGATAAAAATGAGTAAAATAAGAAAACATTCAGAATTTGTTTCCTTTCCCAACCTGCCGTTTTCCCCTTTCTCTCAATTCTCTCTCAAAATACTCTATTAAAGCACATACCAAAAGCTTGAAAATTTGGTCTTCCACAATGATTTCATTGGAAAATCATTAGAAAACCCTAGATGGAAGCTTGAATTGCATAAAGCACTCAAGAAAACACAAGAAATTGGAGGCTTAGAAGAAAGCAAAATTCTACCAAGGTGGGTTCAACTAGGGGAAGTAGAGTTTGATGGAACTAAAGGGTGATTGAAGGTTGAGTGAAGCTAAGGAACAAGGTTAGTGCTATCAATTCCTTTGGATTTGAAGTTGCACCAAATTGATTTAGGTTTTGCTAAATTGGGAATTTGATATTATGTTGATAAATTGATGTGTTGAGATTAATTATAGAGTATTTTAAGTGTATTGAATGTGATTGAAGTTGGTAGTAGTGTGGAATGGGGGGGGTATTGGAAGTGTTGTGTTCATGCAAGATTTTCTGGACTTTGAGTCCAGTACCTAAATGTGACCATAAGTAGAGTTAGGTTACTCCAATTGGTTTGAGACCAATTGGAGATTAAACTTAGGACATAATGACACATTTTTGGTGAAGAAGCCATGCCCAGAAAACCAACATAGGATAACCTAAAAACTGCCCCAATCCGGGTGACCAACATGCTGTCCCTGGAAAATGACCAAATAAACAGTATTTGTTCAAATGGTCATAACTCAGTGTAGAAAAATTCAATTAATTAGAAATTTTACCAGTAGAAAGCTGAGACATAGCCCTACAACTTTCATGAAGAACACAAATCTAAATTCTGATCATAACCTAGTCAAATTTCCAACCAAACTTAGGTCACCAAATCTGGCAGAACCAAATTGCCCAGAAATTCTGGGTACAGGTCAATCCGGCCAGTTATGGTAAAATGGCCATAACTTGAGCTACAAAACTCTAAATGGAGTGATTCAAAAAAAGAAATGTAACTAGACACAATAAGGAACAACTTTCATGAAGACAATTTTGTCAAATTCCTACTGTACAAATGACCAATGGAATAGTAAACCTAGGGTATGAAATCTGAAAATTTTGAATAACATAAGATAAGCTTTGAAATGGTATTGGAAATCAATACCAACAAAAATAAAATGCAAAATATGGTATCTTGGTGAACTTAGGTTCAATAAATTTATTATGTATTAAAAAGTCAACAATTTGAGTGAATAGTAATGTGAATAGTAATACAAAGACACAAAGTGTAAGAACTAAATTGGTAGAGGAAATTAAGGCATGAAATTTGGAATCCATGAAATGTTCATGGATACTTGGAATAGTTAATTGAGATTTATACTCTCAACACCAACGGAGTTCATAATATATTAGCAATACAACTTGAAGTATGAAATGTAATTTACATGAATAGATTGTTAAATGTATAAATGAGATAAAAGTGCCATTTGGGATTTAGGTTCCCATCATGAAAGAAAGGAAAGATGTTTTAAATGTGAATGGTACATGAGATCAAATGAATTGTGATTAATACGAATGATGTGAGGAATGTATAAATATTATGATGAATGTATAAATTATGAAATTTGTCATGAAATAATGAAGTCATAAAACACAATATATATTAATATTTAATGATATTATATGCCATTGTATTGCCTAGACATGTGTGTTAGATTAGATAGATTGGCATGCCAATAGGGTATTGTTTTAGCAGTACTGCGAAAGGCTTTATGCCTGTATTCATGGCTTTATGCCTGTATTCATGGCTTTATGCCCACATTCATGGCTCTATGCCCGCACTCATGGCTTAATGCCCAATTATGTGTTATCATGGCTTTTTAGCCATACTGACTGCATACGTGGTTGATGTTCTGCGTCCCATGGTATGAAGGCCCAAGGCACCGCGGTGTCCAGTGCCAATGACCCGTTATCCAGTTTAGTCAGCCTGTCATAGGTTACTTGGGCAGTCTAATTTATTAAAATAAGTTACGAATATTAGCAATTAAAAATGCTAGAAAGCAAATAAATGAGTATGAAGTTCTGAAATAAATTAGATTAGCATCAAAAATTTATTTCTTTGAATAGTCTGAAGTAAATGAAATTAGTTCTAAAAAAAAAATTTTAAATATTACGAAATGATTGTAAACAACTTAGCAAGTATCAAGAAAGTGGTAAAAAGACTAGTAGGAGAATTATAACTTAATAATACAAATGTGACATACATAAGAATATAAGTATAAGTTTAAATTTTAGATTAATCGTATTTGGTACATCATTAATGCAAATTTCTAAACTGAGTACCTCCAAAAAAGAACATGGCAGGATAGAGGACAGTTAATATTAGAAACTAAATTAATTATAAATCTAAATTATTTGAACTATGGTTTATTTTTACCTTCATTTGTATATTATTTTCTTGCTATATTATTGCACCACTAAGTAGCAATGCTTAGCGTGATGGATTTGTTTCCTCACGCAGGTACTGAAGTTAAAGCCCAGCGAATACCAAACAGAGATTTTGGAGTTCTGATCTGCACAGTGTCAAAGATTGTCACCTCTTCAGCAATGCATGTAGATAGGGCTCACATTAAGCATATCATGTATTTTATGTATGTTATTTATTTCTTATATTGTAATGTAAATTAGCAAATTGTAATTAATTTGTATATCGTGTAAATTAAGGATTTATGTAATTATTGCAAATCATGTAAATTAATGCAAATTTGAGAATTTTGCTATAAAAATGGAGCATGAATGAATTTGTACCAATGAGTATGGATTTGAATTAAATAATGATTTTCAAAATGATAATATGAGTATGGATGAGATTATTATTGGAAAATATTATTGAATTTTCAAACAGTTGAATAGTAAAACACGTCAAACGATAATAAAATAGGGGAAACTCCGTTAGTTTCTCCGTCAAAAAATAATCAATATTAAATATAATGAGAACAAAATTTTTAAAGAAATAAAGTGAGATAAATTAGGGTGCTTCAACACCGAATGTAGCACACCTCGCCCGGCTACACTGCAAACGGGTGAGGGGTGTTACAGCTAAGGCTTAGTGAGACTATATCAAAGAATGCCTTAATCATCTCTTTATTAGGCATATGCTAGGATTTCGCCTCGATAGGTCCAAGAGATATGTTTTAGAGCTAGTGAGGCATTTTTTAGGTTTGCTTGTATTTTAAAAATGTTCTCCTAATTTTACAAGTTCAATGTGATAAAATAATAGCTATAAAGAGGTCTAACTAGTCTAGTTCCATTAAAGAGATTAGTTTTTTCACAAACAACATGTTAGAATCCCTTTTTCTCTATCTAGATACGATCATTCTTCTACCCCATGGAGTCCAATTATTAGCTTACTAGAAAATGGTTATAATGCTAAGTTTCACAATTTAAAATCTAAAATTTTCAAAAATTTTCAAAAATTTTGATACACAAGAATAAAGTTGCTGAATTTAAACAATGTAATGATGTGCATGTAATGATATGCAAATGTAATGATATGCAATGCACTTGTATCCCCCCCAAAGTCAAATCAGACATTATCCTCAATGTTAAAATAATATGCAAAATCAGAGAAAATGTACAAAGATTATAAGGAAGCATATTATTTATTAGGCATTGAAAAGTTTGGACATTAAGCATATAAAAGAGACCTATGATTGCAACCTAGGACTAAGGCATGTAAGATATTACAATAAAGATCCTATCCTATAGTCCTAGCTCTAAAAGGTCTTTGATGGTGATGATGGCGATGCTGGCTCCTCCTTCTCCTCATCTAGCTTCTCCATTAGCATGTCCAATTTGTAGTGGGTTTCCTAGAGGCTGTCCTCGATTGCTGGCATCCTGTTATATATGATGGTCTCTATGTACTGTAGGTAAGCGAGGACCGGATCTGTTGGTGGTGCTGTGTATGGAGGCACTCAAACGAGGGACTCCTGGAACATCCACTCTTGGCCTTCTTCTTGAGGCTGTGAAGTCTCGCTAGGTCCTTCTCGTGCTTCGTCTCTCCGAGGGATGGCGTTCCCTTCAGCATTCAGTAAGTAGTAGGTGTTGCCCACTTTCTTACATATCCCTATGGATATGCAAATGGTTTGATCTATTCTTGATGTTCTAGTGATAGAGCGCAGCCTGTGATGTCCTAGAACGAAGCAGAAGTGGAGGGCAATGATTATGACAAGGCCAACAAGCAAGATGTGCCCAGTAGGATGATGGCAGAGGGGACAGAAATGGTTACACAAAAAGAAACCGATGCTCCAGCGCTGTCCAGTGACCATACACTATAAGAAGAATAGCTCGTTGGTGTTTAAAAAGCCAAGGCTATCGCCACGGCCCATGATGGTGTGGGCAGCGAACCGATGCATATAGCGCAGGGCTAGACTTGTGATACCTGTGGATTTGGACTTGCTTGAGTTATACGGCTTTGTGTTTGGGGCAATGGAAGTCCAAAAACTGATATTATTGTAGAGCATGCGGTTCCTAGGGATCTCTTGGTGGCCGGCACTGTCAAAGCCGAAGATGGCATTGAACTCATCTATGTTCATCACTCGGTTGACACCAAGGAGGCGAAATTCAATCCTGCCCCTATCCTCCCTGTCAGTAGGCCATATGGTGGCCTCGAAACTACCCAAAAACTCCAGTGTGGTGTCCCGGTATGCTGAAAATTGGAGTTGGGTGAACCTTATCCACTCGATGCTATCGAGTAGCCCATTGATCTCATTATATAGCCCAATTTGCTCCAGCAGTGGAAAATCCATATATTTTATGGACCTTATTTTCTAGGTGTGAAGCCGGGTGCACATTGCCTTGTGGGCATCATCACGAAATCCCCAAGGAATGGAGATTTTGGGTTATGGAGCGGCTTATGTTTGGGGTTACAGTGGAGGATGAGCTGGTTGAGATGGTTGGGGAGAGGCTGCCCTTATTCTTGGGTGTTGGGATGCCGGCTGAGGTGGAGAAGGTGAGGATTCTCCTCTTTGCCTCGAGGAAGAGCCCATTCTTCTCGCAGATCGCTTTGCAGGAGCCATTGATGAGTTTTTGGGAAGGAGAAGAGTAGGATTTGGTGAAGATGAGATTTGAGAGGTTTTTATAGGCTAGGAGGGGTGGAGATGAAGGGTTTTTCCTTTATGAATGGTTTTAATGCGAGAGGTGCATTTAAAGAGTCATTAAGACTCTTCGTTTCGCGCTTTTTGCTCCCTAGGAGTCGCTTTTGCGACATGATACACGGGTCGTGTATCACTACACGGGTCCCGACATGTAGGGCCATGTAAATTTCTGCTTGAAAATTTCAAATTCTGTTGTAGTACATGCCCCGTGTAAATGAGCTCTAGGACCTATGTAACTTTCTGTCTCTCGAGTTGCTTTACTGGATATGCTACACAGCCCGTGTCAAATACAAGGAGGCCCGTGTAACTCCCTAGCTTTAAGTTATTGTACTAAAGACATTACACGGTCCGTGTAAATTGGGCTATGGACTCGTGTAACTTTTTGTCTCCCTCAGAGTTAAAAATTTTAAGAAATTTACGGACTTCTAGAAACTTACACGGGGCATGTGAAACCAATACACGACCCGTGTAATTTTCAGATTTTCCAAAATTTTCTCAAATGAAAAATTTTTATCTTCACAACACATGAAATGGATGTAAAGTTTATCAATAAAGCTACTTTCCCAGTTTTGTCCAATTTTCCCTTTTGTGGTTTTAACTTGGTGATTCCTTTCCTCTCTTCTTCTGTACTCCCCTTTCGAAAAATCCTACAAAATGAAATGCTAATGAGTACAAAACAAAAATCAATATGAAAAAAGAGAAAAAAGAAAAGTTCAGAAAAATTTTGGGTTACCTCCCAAAAAACGCTTGTTTATAGTCTTTAGCTGGACTTTACTTGTTTTTGGTCTGTCGGAAGGATGGTTGACGGTGTAATTAACTCTCATTTCTATGGGTTCTCCCTGAAAGTAAGGCTTCAGCCTCTGTCCATTGACCTTAAATGCACCTGAGGTTTCGCTCCACACTTCTACTGCTCCATGTGGGAAGACTTGGGTGACCTCGAAAGGTCCGGACCATCTTGATTTTAGCTTCCCTGGAAAGAGTTTCAATCTAGAGTTGAATAAGAGGATAAGATCTCCTTCTTTTATTTCTTTCCTTGCTATGCACCTGTCATGCCATCTTTTGGTTTTGTCCTTGAAGATTTTGGCATTTTCGTATGCATCCTGTCGGATTTCTTTTTACTCATTCAGTTGTAGGAGTCTTTTCTCACCAGTAGCTTTGACGTTAAAGTTTAGGATCTGAATTGCCCAGTAAGCTTTATGCTCAAGTTCAACAGGGAGATGGCATGATTTTCCATAAACCAGTCGGAAGGCTGTTATGCCAATTGGGGTTTTATATGCAGTGCGGTATGCCCATAGTGCATCATCTAACTTCATGCACTAGTCCTTCCTGGATGTGTTTACAGTTTTCTCTAGAATCTGCTTAAGTTCCCTATTTGAGATATCTACTTGACCGCTGATTTGAGGATGATAAGTTGTGGCCACCTTGTGAGTCACTCCATACTTTTTCAGTAGTGTTTCAAAGTTGCAAAAGTGACTTCTTCCATCGCTGATTATTGCTCGTGGTGTGCCAAATCTTGTGAAGATATTCTTCTTAAGGAACTTTGTGACCACTCTAGCATCGTTGGTTGGTGTTGCAATTGCTTTTACCCATTTTGACACATAATCAACACCAACCAAAATATACTTGTTTCCACGGGAAGAGGGAAATGGGCCCATGAAGTTTATTCCCCATACATCAAACAATTCTATCTCAAGTATACCATGCAGTGGCATTTCATTCCTTCTTGAACTGTTACCTGTTCTTTGGCATTGATCACAAGCTAGCATAAAGGATCTTACATCCTTAAACAAATGTGGCCAGTAAAACCCTACTTGCAAAATCTTGGCTGCAGTTTTTGAGGTGCCGAAGTGTCCTCCATATAGTGATGAATGGCAATGCTAGAGAATGCTTTCCATATCTTCCTCTAGTATGCATCTTCTAATCAGCCCATCATTACATCTCTTGTACAATAGAGGTTTCTCTCATGTGTAGTATCTCACATCATGTGAGAATTTCTTCCTTTGCTGATAAGTCATGTTTGGGGGTAACGCCCTGCATACAAGAAAATTAACAAAGTTTGCATACCATGGAGCCTAGGAGAATGCAAGTAATTGCTCATCAGGAAATGAATCATCAATTGGCAAATCTTCGAACGCCCCTGTGTACTCCAATTTTAGTCTGAAAAGATGGTCAGCTACTACATTTTCAGATCCTTTTTTATCCTTAATTTCAAGGTCAAATTCTTGCAGGAGTAGAATCCATCGAATTAGCTTTGGTTTTACTTCCTTCTTGTTTAAAAGGTACCGAATTGCAGCATGATCTGTGAATACAATGACTTTTGACTCAATGAGGTAAGATCTGAACTTGTCCATTGCAAACACCACTGCTAGGAATTCCTTCTCTGTGGTGGCATAATTGATTTGCACATTATCAAGTGTCTTGCTAGCATAATAAATAGCATGGAGCTTTTTATCTTTTCTTTGCCCGAGCACTGCTCCAACTGTAAAGCCACTAGCATCGCACATCACCTCGAATAGTAGCTCCCAATTTGGTGGCTACATTATTGGTGCTGATATTAGGGCTTCTTTGATCCTGTTAAAGGAGACAAAGCAATTTTCATCAAAATCAAAAGGAACATCTTGACTTAACAGGTTGGTAAGTGGCTTAGCTATTTTGGAAAAGTCCTTTATGAATCTTCTGTAGAATCCTGCATGTCCCAAAAAGCTTTGCACTCCCTTGACTGATGTTGGTGGTAACATGTTTTCAATGATCTCAATTTTTGCCTTATCAACTTCAATTCCTCTTTCTGATATCAAATGTCCTATAACTATGCCTTCCTTTACCATTAAGTGGCATTTTTCCCAATTTAGGACTAGGTTTGATTCTTCACATCTTTGCAACACCTTAGATAAATTAGCTAGGCAATCATCAAAAGTAGTTCCATAGATAGAAAAATCATCCATAAAAACTTCCATGATATCTTCAATATAATAAGAAAAGATAGCCATCTTGCATCTTTGAAAGGTAGCAGGGGCATTACAAAGACCAAAAGGCATTCTCCTATATGCAAATGTTCCATAGGGATAAGTGAATGTTGTCTTTTCTTGGTCTTCTGGGTGAATAGGAATTTGAAAGAATCTCGAATACTCATCTAGATAACAGAAATAAGAGTGTTTCACTAACCTTTCTAACATTTGGTGGATGAAGGGGAGAGGAAAATGATCTTTTCTGGTAGCACTATTCAATTTCCTATAATCTATGCACATTCGCCAACCAGTGACTACTCTAGTAAGGATTAGTTCATTGTTTGCATTTTGGATAATAGTTGTCCCACCTTTCTTAGGAACTATATGTACTGGACAAACACATTTACTATCAGAAATTGGGTATATGATACCTGCATCTAATAGTTTTAAAATTTCTTTCTTGACTATTTCTTTCATGTTTGGGTTAAGTCTTCTTTGGTGTTCGATAGTGGGTTTACTGTTTTCTTCCATGAGTATCCTATGCATGCAAATCGAAGGGCTGATTCCCTTCAGGTCTTCTATTTTATACCCTATGGCTTTGTTATGGATCCTAAGTTCTCTTAACAATTTTTCCTCTTCTAACTTAGATAGGCTAGCATTGATTATGATAGGATATTTAGAATTTCAGTCCAGAAATATGTACCTTAGCGAGGAGGGGAGAGGTTTAAGCTCTACCTGTTTGGCATTTTCCTGGAGCTTACCTTTGGTTTGTTCCTCCTTTAACTTCTCCATCTTGAAAGCCTTAGCTAAGGGTAGGGGTGGATGAGCTGCTAACTGTTGTGCACAGGCTGCTATTTCTGTATTTTCATCATCCACTGTGTGGCTATGCACAATACATGCTTCAAGAAGATCTTTAGGATGTGTATTATGAAATTCCTCTTTAATTTGTTTGTCAATTATGTCAACCTTGAAGCATTCATTAGGTTCAAATTTGTGTTTCATTGTGTCAAACAAGTTGAACTCCACTTCTTCTTCTGGCGGTTGCTAAGAATGGTCTTCCCAAAATGATAGGGATTTGAACATCTTCTTCCATCTCAAGGACAACAAAGTCTACTGGAATGAAGAATTTGCCCACTTTGATAGGGATGTTCTCAAGTATGCCCACAGGATATTTAACAGATCGATCAGCCAATTGCGATGAGATTGTTGTGGGCCTCAGTTCTCCAATCTCTAGCTTTTTGCATATTGATAGAGGCATTAAACTAACGCTTGCCCCAAGATCGCATAGGGCCTTGTCTATTTTTTTTGTTACCAATGAGGCAGGGTATGGAGAAGCTTCCTGGATCTTTCAACTTTAGAGGCAATTTGTTTTGTAGTATGGCACTGCATTCCTCTATTAGAGCTACTGTTCCATAGTCTTCCAGCTTTCTTTTCTTTGACATAATTTCCTTAAGAAATTTTGGCATAGGATGGCATCTGAAAAAGTTCTTCATTGAAAGAGATGTTGATATAAAGTTTCTGTAAAACTTCTAAAAACTTCCCAAATTACTTGTCCAATTTGGCTTTTTGAAATCTCTGAGGAAAAGGTAGGGGATGCTGATATGGCTCTGGTAATTTCTTTGTCTTCCCTGCTTCCTCTTCCTTATCTTTCTTATTTTCTTCCTCCTTTTTCTTTGCTTGGCCTTTAGATTTTTCTATGGTTTCCTCTATCGGTTCTGCCTCTGGTTGTATTAGAGTTCTCCCACTCCTCAATGTAACTGCCTTACAATGCTCCCTTGGGTTCATTTCTGGTTGGCTAGGCAGTTTGCCAACAGCTTTACTTGAAGAACTTGCTTGCTAAGCGATTTGATTCTCTAGCATCTTGTTATGAGTAGCAAGTTGGTCCATTCTGGAAGTCAGCTATTTAATCAATTCATTTTGTCACTACTGAGTTGCTAGGAATCCTTCCATCATGGATTCCATGGTCATCTTCAGTTCAGGTTGTTGAGGTTAAAGAGGTAGTGATGGCTATGTAAAGTTTTGACCTATGTTCTGAAATCCAGGGGGTGCTGGTGGTTTGTACCCTTGTTGCTTGTTTATTGGCTAGTTCTACTGATTGGACCATGAGAAATTTGGGTGGTTCCTCCATCCAGGATTGTAAGTATTTGAATATGGATTGTTGGGCTGCCTCTGGTTAAAGTTTCCTCCATTATTCACATAGTTCATCTGTTCTGTGGAGGGTTCATTGAAATTGCTGTATTCTGAATTCATGTATCCTCCTCCATAGCTGTCCTCATGTTGACTGTTTGTACCAACTACGTTGGCTTGCATTCTTTCGAGTCTTTTTATGAGCTAATCAAATTGAGCATTTATCATGCTTAGCGCGTCTATTTCCAGGACCCCTACAGTTCTCCTTGCATTTCCTCTTTCATTTGACCACTCATAATTATGGTATGCAACCCTTTCTAGAAGTTCAAGTGCTTGTGTCACTGCTTTCTCCATTAGATCACCTTCTGCAGTTGAATCAACTATGCTCCTTGTAGAGGGTAGTAACCCATTATAGAAATTTTGCGCTAATAGCCAATCCTCTATGCCATGGCGTGGACATTCCCTCTTTAGGTCTTTATATCTTTCCCATGTGTCATAGAGTGATTCTCCTCCCTTTTGTCTAAAGGTGTTGAGCTCAAGCCTTAGTTTTGCAGTCTTTGCAGGTGGAAAATACCTTGCTAGAAAAGCTTGAGAGAGGTTTTCCCAAGTGGTGAATGTTCCAGCCGGTTGAGAACGTAACCACTTCCTTGCTCTGTCCCGAAGATAGAATGGGAATGCTCTGAGTCTTATTGCTTGATCAGACACTCCATTCATCTTGAATGTGTCACATAGAGCAAGAAAGCACTAGAGGTGATAGTGTGGGTCTTCTGTTGGTGAACCTGCAAACTAGGTTTGTTGACTCATTTGGAGCTATCCTGGTTTTAATTCAAAGTTGTTGGCTTTCACTATGGGTCTAGTGACACTGGGCTGAAATCCTTGGACAGATGGAGCTCCGTAATCTCTCAAGAGTCTTGGTATGTCATTATTATTGGCCATGGTTGGAATTTTGTGATCTTCTTGACCGTGCTCTTGATGTTTCCTTTCCCTCCTGATGGCTCTCAGAGTTATGTCTATTTCTGGATCACAGTCTAAAATTTCTTCTTCTGGCCTTCTTCTGGTCGTATACCAGATCGGGCACCTGAGAGAAAAGAAGAGAAATACAACTAGTAAAATAAAATTAGATAACAAATATAATTGCATAAATCAGCTAAATTGCCTATCGCTTGATATTACTAAAGCTAAAAATTCCCTGGCAATGGCGCCAAAAACTTGTTTCGCTGGTTTTACAACCCCGCAAGTGCACGGATCGCTAACAAATAATAAAGTGATGAGTAGAGTATTGTTCCCACAAGAAATTTGATTAGTAAGTAACAATCTATATAGTAATTTTGACTGTATAGACTATCGAATACTTAGAGAATGAAGTTTGTTGATCTTAAAAACTAGAATGGTAAACTTAAAATGAAATAATTTATTTGAAACAATTCTGGAATTAAGATTTCACTCTTGAATCTTACTAGGGATGTTATCTCATTTATTTATTGGATTGAGGATCATTTTCCTTGATGGAAATCAGTCTTAAGTTATCCTAATTAACTCAAACCTGACTTTCGTGGTGATCAAATTAATTAAAATCCTTTAAGATCTTTGACCAATTTTGAAGTTCCACAAAGGTATCAGCCTATGTCCAGGTCAGAATTCCTAGGTTCAAGATCTTGATTTTCTAATATTAATCTTCACCTTTCAGCCCTTCAATTAATATCTACAATCAATACTAAGTGGGTACCAGCACATAGCATGCATTAAGATCACAAGAAATTAAATCAAGGAACGAATCTCAAATCCAATAAATAAAACTTAGTGTTCATCCATAATAATAATTACAAGCATTACTCTCCCAATTCCATAATAAGAAAACTACTCACTCATGGTGAGTTCAGCAAACATCATGATAAAAGGTAAAAAATGTAAGAAGAAAATCATATAGAAGAAACAAAATAATAAAAATCTGTCTAAGGAGATGAAATGAAGGAACCGAAAAGAGTTTGCAACTTTGATCTTGTGGAGCTTTAGCTGGAAAACTCCTTTTGGTTCTGATGTTCCTCTCCTCGAGACAGCTGGAGAGAGTGCAGAGTGTGGGTTTCTCTCCTTTAAAACTCTTCAAAAGTGCTGTCAAAAGATAAAAGAGAGCCCTCCTCTTTTTGACGTTTTCTTTTTTATTTATAATGGTTGCTCTAGGGTTAAGTCATTTTAAGTCCAAAAGGCTTTAAGAGTCTCATTTGAATCAGAAAACAAGAGTGGGAATTCGAGTTATAAAAATAGCTGTCGCATAGTACATGGCCCAGGGCCATGTAACTTACTTGAGTGGAACTGCGACATTGGCACATAGACTTACATGGGTCTACACCAACTACACGGGCCTGGTTGAACGGGCCGTGTACTTTTGTTCCCGTAAGGTTCTTCAAACTTGTGCCTGGAAGAGACTTACATGGGTCCCTGCAGATTACACGGGTCCAATTACACGACTTGTGTACGTTTGTTTCTCCATTGGCTCTCTGGCTTTCTTCTGGCAGAAGGTTACACGGGTCTGGGTCTTGGCTTACACAACCCGTGTACTTTGTGTCAGCAGCAATACTCAGTCTCTTAACCTCTCTAAGCTTCCTTTTGCACTCCTATACTGTGAGGCTTCACCCAAACACCTGAAATGATGTAGAAAACATGGAATTAAGGACTTAACAATATAAATTACAAAAACTAATGAAATCAACTACTATGCATGAAAATAGTTGCGTAAATGTTATGAGATAGTATACAAATGTGCTTAAAAACATCTATACATTTCAAGTGTATCACAAGGTTAGTGTTCAACCACTTCTTTTTTTTTTCCGTTAATTCATGTTATGGGGTTGAATTATGTTGATAAGTGTAAGAAAGTTATAAAGAAAAGCCCTTGTATGCTTTACCTAAATTTCGGAAGCCATGGTCCTCTTAGGGTTGTGGTTATTTTCTTTGATATAAATGGGTTTATAGGCTGCCCTTGATGTGAATGTAACACTTAAACCATTAAATTATAAGTTTAGGGCAAGAATTAGCACTTTGTAAATTTAGGGTTAGGGTTTCGAAACTCAAATTTGGGGGTTGATGTAATTGAACATAAATTAAAGTTGTAATGGTCAATTAGTGACCATTTGGCTATATTTGATGAGGAATTGAAGTGATTTGTGCCAATGGAATTGAGGTTAGATATGCTACCTTTGATGACCTGCAGGGCTGGATGTGAGTCCAGCAGGTTTGGGCAGCTGTAACGTAAGTTGTGTAGGTTTAATTGGTGCAAGGCCAATTGGACATGAAATTAGATACATAATGGCACAACTTTTATGAAGAAACCCTGCCCAGAAAACCATAAAAGGCTGACCTAAAAATTGACCAAATCCAGGTAACACACATTATGCCTAGGCAAAATGACCAAATGAATAGTATTCATTCATTTGGTCATAACTCAGTGTAGAAAGGTCTAATTGCCCTAAAATTTATATCAATGAAAAGCTTAGACAATTTAGAACAACTTTCATGAAGAATACAAACTCAAATTCTAGACTTAACCAAATGAAATTGCTAACCAAATTTGAGCTACCAAATCTGGCGGAACCAGGACTGCCCAGAAATTCTAGGTAAAAGGTGATTCGGCTAGTTAAGGTAAAATGGCTATAACTTTAGCTACAAAACTCCAAATGGAGTGATTCAAAAAGGGAGTTAAAGAAGATACATAAAGAACAACTTTCATGAAGAGAATTTTGTCAAATTCCTACTGTACAAATGACCAATGGAATAGTAAACTTAGTACTTGAAATCTGAAAATTTTAAATAACCAACACTAAGCTTTGAAATGGTATTGGCAACCAATGCCAATAATGTTAGAATTCAAAATGTGGTATGTTGGTGATATTAGAACCAACATACCTATTGTCTATAAAAAAGTCAACATTTTAGTTGACTAATGGAATGAATAGTAACAAAGGAACTTCAATTGCAAAGAATTGCATATTTAAAAGTGTAATATGCTCTAGTAGGCCTAGTGTGATTGGTTTGGATAGATTGGCATGCCAATAGGGTTCTAATAACAGTACTGCGTATGGCTTCATGCCATTCTATGTTTTATGGCCTATTATGCCATTCTGTGATATGATAGCCTATGGCTATACTGATTATGATGTTATGCTTGGCTTTATGCCTTATTGCTTTTATTGCTTATTAGCCATTCTGTCTGCACACTGGGAGACACATTGTGACCAATGGTATGACGGCCCGAGGTACTTGGTAGCCAGTGCTAGTTTACCCATTTATCCAGTCCGATCAATTTGTATAGGTTACTCGGACATAGAAAAGTATTAATAAAATTAAATTAAGTTTAAAGGAAATAAATTGATGAAATATTAAGTTAAGAAACAAAAATGATTCCAATAAAAATAAATGTTCTTAAGGGTAAGGAAATGAAGATAAATAAAATACAAAAGGCTTAAAATCATTATGAGATTGATTAATAACATGCTAGGAAGAGTTAATATCATAAGATTTAATTAGCCTTAAACAAAACAAAAATTTAGAAATTATTTATTATTCTCATAAGCACAATAACTAAGAAATTATTATTTTTATTTGTATATTATATTTTCTTGTATTATTGGCACCACTAAGCTTTTTACTTAGCGTGTCACTGTTTGCAATGCGTAGGTACTGACGATTTGGCTAGAGAACCAGTAGACTATAGACTAGGAGATTAGAAGTTTTGATCTGCATTTGGGTCCTAAGTGTCACCTCCTCAGCAGTGCATATTTTGGTAGTGTCCAGTAGCTTGTATTTTATTTTTTATCATTGTAATCAAATTTTGGACATTTAATGGAAATTATATATTTTTGTACATTACATGTGCATATGATGTAAATTAATACAATTTAAAAAATTTCATATTTGAATTGTATACGAATGAAAAAATGATTTAAATTCTCTTATGCATTTATATGAGTGAAACTTATGAATGTTCTGAATGAGAAAATGATTTTGAGAATCTGTACAAAAATAATTATTTCACACAGGTGGGAAAATCGTCAAATTATTAAGAAATGAGGGGAAACTTCATCAATTTCTCCACAGAAAAAAAATAAAATAAAATAAATGAACAATTGATTAAATTTAATGAAAAATTGAATGTGATAATTAAGAAGTAATAAATTGAGATAAGATAAGATAGGGTGCTCCGGCATTGAGTGTGACATGCCCTGCTCGGCTACACTATAAACGGGTAAGGGTTGCCACATTTAGTGGTATCAGAGCACGGTTTAGGCGTTTCTAGGCCTAGATAGAGTCCATATCATGCATTGCATTTGTAAGAGTCGAGGTGACACTAATGCAGATCTGTTTGTTTTCTTATTTTGATTAGGATATGGACTCGACATCACAGAGAGTAGTAGATGAGGAGGTGGAGAGTCATGCTCCACCAGCACCAGAAGTGCCTGTACAGCCTCCACAGGCCATGTTTCAGCAAATGGCAGAATTCTTAAGACAAATGGCCAAAGTTATGCCACCGCTACCACCTCCACAGCAGAAGTCACATTTAGAAAGGCTCAGAAAATTTAGGGCTATGGACTTCTTAGGTAAGAAAGAAGATGACTCGATGGCAGCTGAGAATTGGTTAGACAAAACTATCCGAGTATTGAAGCAACTCCATTGCACCCAAGAGCAGAACCTGGAGGGTGCTGTGTCCCTGCTCCAAGACGACGCTTATTAGTGGTGGGACACCTTATCTAGTTAGGTCCGGGCAGAGCTGATGACTTGGGATTTCTACCCCACTGAGTTTAGAAAGAAGTATGTGGGAAGTGTGTACCTAGAAGATAGAAGAAGAGAGTTTATTAGCTTGAGGCAAAGACAGCGAAAGTTTATTAGCTTGAGGCAAAGACAGCTGGCTGTAGCAGAATGTGAGAGAGAATTTGTGAGATTGAGTAGATATGGGAGGGAGATAGTCCCCACAGAAGTTGAGAGGTGCAGAAGGTTTGAAGAGGGGCTATATGATAATATTAAAATTATGATAACAGCTTTGGGAATTTCAGATTTTACAAAACTGGTTGAAACCGCACTGAAAGTGGAAAGGGTCAGAGTAAGTGAATAGAATAGGAAAGTGTGACACCCCTTACCCGTCTACAGTGTAGCCAAGCAAGTTATGCCACTCAGTGTGTCGGAACACCAATTCATGTTTCAATTTCAATTAATCCCCTTTTAATTCATTTATTTATAATTTTTGATAAATCTAAATTACTCCGCAAATTTTATAGAAAATCCAGCAGAGTGTCGGCTATAAATTGGAAAAACAATTCTTCTGAACCTGTCAAAAACACTCCCAATAATATCATCACCTTATTCTCAATCAACCTCCAGTATATTCTCAATAATTTCTCAATTCACTTCAGTATCTCAAAATTCAATTAAATTCAAACCACAGTCAACTCAATGAAAAATACTCAATTTATTACTGAACATATTTCATAGATACTTACATCAAAAGCTTAATTACATGAATTTATAATATACATTACAGAAGGTTACAAAATACAAAATATCAAAATATCAAAATATCAAAGTGGCCTAATGTCCTACCAAATGCACTGCAATGTGAGGTGACTCTGAACTCTGAGTACAGATATGAAGGCTCACCCTGTATGAGGCTTGCTGGACTCCCCAGCTATGTCTCCAGTACCTGCGCGTGGCAAAAGCGATGCGCTAAGCAATTCTGCTTAGTGGTGACAATATAAAATAAAATAAAATAAAATAAAACATGTGTGCAAAATGTATGTTTACATTTTTGGGTGGACAAAATTTCAAATATTTATTGCAATATTATTCTATTAAAGTTTGGTAAGATTTATTAACACTGCCCGAGTAACCTATACTAGTTGACTGGACTGGATAAACGGGTATACTGGTACTGGGTACTAAGTACCTCGGACCATCACATCATCGGTCACATTGTGTCTCCTGGTGTGCAATAGAACATCTAATAAGCTGTAATAATTATCGGGGATTAAACCCGAGTATAACAACTCAATATCATAGCCAAAGACTATTATCTCCCAGAATGGCATGGAAAGCCATGAAAAACAGAATGGCATGAAGCCATATGCAGTACTGCTAACAGAACCCTATTGGCATGCCAACCTATCCAAACCAATCACGTTAGGCCTACTAGGGCATTTAACACTTTTAATTTGTGTAATTCTTTGAAATTGAAATTTTTATGACTACTATTCATTTTATTAGTCAACCAAGATGTTGACTTTTGCATTGAAAATAGGTAAATTAGTTTAAATATCATCAACATACCACATTTTACATTTTAAACTTGTTGGTATTGGTTGCCAATACCATCTCTAAGCTTAAAGTGAATTGGACAGAATTTTCAGTTTTCAAGCTTTGGGTTTACTGTTCCATTAGTCACTTTTGCAGTGGGAATTTGGAAAAATGCTCAACATGAAAGTTGTTCCTCATTTTGTCTAGTTGAATTTCCTTTTTTGAATCACTCCATTTAGACTTTTTTAGATCAAGTTATGGCCTAAAAACCATAACTGGCCGGATTGGGCAAAACCCAAAATTCTGGGTAAAATCTTTTCTGCCAGATTTGGTAACTCAAGTTTGGTTGGCAATTTGACTAGGTTATAGTCATAATTTGGATCAGGTTTCTTCATGAAAGTTGTTGGTCTATATCTCAGCTTGTTGCTGGTAAAATTTCAGGTCAATTGGACCTTTCTACATTGAGTTATGGCCAAATGACCAAACACTGTTTATTTGGTCATTTTGCCCAGGCTGATTGCAGGTCACCCGAATTAGGGCAAACTTTTGGTCAACTTGGTTTGGTTTTCTGGGCAGGGTTTCTTCACCAAAGTTGTGCCATTATGTGTCTAGTTTCATGTCCAATTGGCCAAACACCAAATGAACCTCTAAAATTCAATTTATGGCTGTCCAAACAGGCTGGACTCACATCCAAACCTGCAGGTCACACAAGGCAGCCACTCCAACCTCAAATCCCACAACCCAATTCACTTCATTTTTTATTCAAACCAAACCAAATGGTCACTAATTGACCATTAAAACCTACTCCCATTATCACAAGATCAAAGTCTCATTCTTCAACCCAAACCCTAACTCAACATTTCAAAACCATGCAATATCATTGCATTTATCAATTCACTTATAAGATACACATTAAGGGCAGCCATACTAGCATGTTAGCTCTCCAAAAATCATCACCATATTACCCTAACCATGGCTGCCAAAATTTAGGGTTAGCATACCAATGGTGTTTCATGAAATTTCTTTGTCATTTACACCCATTTATAGTTCTTAAACATGAAATTTAAGTGAAATTCAAGGTTTAGGTCATTAACCTCTAATGGAGTGAATTTCCCACTTGCTCAAAGTCTTGGTTTCCTTTTCTTTTTTCTCCCACAAGAATCACCAAGATGATAGAATGAATTTCTGTGTTGGTAATTAGGGTTTTTTAGTGGGAGAAAGCTAAGAAAAATGGAGGTTGGAAGGTTGTTAATGGTGGAATGAGAAAAGGGGTGTGGGGCGGCTTGAAGAAGAAGAGAGAGGGCTGTTTGGGCTTCTAGAGTTCTGCCTCAATTATCCCTTTTTATTGAATTTTAATTATTTTGCTTAATTTTGATTGGCCATAGCATTTATAATTACCTCATGCTTACATAAGCATGAGGTAATAAATCCCATTATTTCCATTTTCTTTTCTTTCATTGCTTATTCATTTTTAAATAAATTTTCATTAATATTTGTTCATATTTTATATCATATAATTCACTTGCATAAATGGACAAGTTGGTCAAAAATCATCTCTGAAGACGAAATGACCAAAATGCCCTCCATTTGGCTTACCGGGCCAAAATTGTTTGTACCGATTAAAAAATTTTTCTAAGCATTTCCTTGGCATTCTAATGCCATAAGAACCTCAATGATCCTTCTCTGGAGTCCCAAAAATTATTTTATAATTTTTTCCCTAGGTCTAGGGCTCCTAGTTGTGAGAACTGCAACTTCTCACTAGGTTACCCATCGTTAGGGCACCGGCTCATTTAACTTGGTTGTATTTTATTTCTAAAATTTTTCCTAAATTTTTCTTATTAATATTTGAGTTAATTATGGTTCCTCACTTTAGTTTAAATATTTTTCCGGATGTTCTAGCTGTTCGGACCGACACTGGTCACCGGAACAGTAAAATGTACGGAGTTGCTACAGGGAGGGTGTTATAGAAAGATAGGCAGTGTAAGAGGGAATTTGGACCAAGGCAGTCAAGTATACCGACTAATAATAAAAAGCTTAAGGGTTCTAGTCCACAAGATCAGACATAGGGCCAGAGAAGCCAGACTGGGATATCTATAGCTAGCTCCCCAGGCATAGTAATGAGGGGATCAGCCCTAGTGCCAGAATGTATGCATTATGGCAAGAGACATAGAGGGGAGTGTCGACTGTTAACTAGAGAGTGTTTCAAGTGTAGGGCTACGGATCACTTCATAAGAGATTTCCCTCAAAGGAGTGATTTAGAAGTTCTAGCACAAGCTGATAGACCTGCCCCCACAGTGCAAAGGGGTAGAAGATCTAGTAGAACAGAGATGGCTGATATTTCATAGAAGGTCATTTCTGAGACAGTCGAAAGGCCTAAAGTCAGGGTGGCACCACGGGTATATGACATGGAGGCTAGAGAGGAGCCGAACCCAGACATTGATGAGGCAATACAAGGAAGTGAAGAAGCAAGGAGGTAGTAGCTCCTCGATTACCTAAGTCAGGTAAATTTTAAGGACGAAATTTAAATTAGAGGGGAAGAGTTGTAACACCCTCACTTTAGCTTTGACAAATGACGTTCTCTATTCGGTGACCAAGGTCCTGCATTGAGACTAGAATACCTGAAATTGTATTTAGACTAGAGTGAGGAGTCATAAATAATTAAAATAATAGTAAGAAAAATCTAAGAAAATTTTTTGAAATAAAATACAACCAAGTTAAATGAGCCGGTGCCCTAGCGATGGGTAACCTAACGGGAAATTGCTGTCTTCACAGCTAGAAACCCTAAACCCGGGGGAAAATCCGTGAAATAATTTTTGAGACTCCAAAGAAGAGTCATTGAGGTTTTGATGGCATTAGAATGCCAAGAAAATGCTTCTGAAATTTTATCAATCGGTACAGACGATTTTGGCTCAATAAGCCAAACGGAGGGCATTTTGGTCATTTCGTCTTTAGAGATAATTTTTGATCGACTTGTCCAATTAAGTAAATAATTATTATGACATAAAATATGAATAAATATTGCTAAAAATTAAATTGAGAATGAGTAGTAAAGAAAAGAAAAGAAATGAAGGTAAATTTGATTTATTAAGTATGATGTCATTATTATGCCCTCCAACAATCAAAACTTAACAACCACTCTTAAAGCAATTAAAAAGGACAAAAATGAGTTAAAATGAAGAACCATTTTCTGGTTCATCTTCTTCAACAGCCGATCTCCCTCTCTTCTTCTCTCTCACCATTTTGTTCAACTTCTCACTAAAAAAAATTCCTTGATAATTCACCCTAAAATCCAAAATTTACTTCATTAAAACTTCTCCCCATACCTTAAATCACTTCTAGGCGGCCATTAGAAGGGAGAAATCTTGAAGATTAGCAAGCTCAAGTGGGAGCTCTAACAAGGTTAGTGTCCAACCACTTCTTTTTTTTCCTTTAATTCATATTATGGGGTTGAATTATGTTGATAAGTGTAAGAAAGTTGTAAAGAAAAGCCCTTGTATGCTTTACCCAAATTTTAGCAGCCATGGTCCTCTTAGGTTTGTGATTATTTTCTTTGATATAAATGAGTGTATAGGCTGCCCTTGATGTGAATGTAACACTTAAACCATTAAATTATAAGTTTAGTGCAAGAATTAGCACTTTAGAAATTTAGGGTTAGGGTTTTAAAACTCAAATTTAGGGGTTTATGCAATTGAACATAAATTAAAGATGTAATGGTCAATTAGTGACCATTTGGCTATATTTGATGAGGAATTGAAGTGATTTGTGCTAATAGAATTGAGGTTAGATATGCTGCCTTTGGTGAGCTGTAGGGCTGGATGTTAGTCCAGCAGGTTTGGGCAGTTGTAACTTGAGTTGTGTAGGTTCAATTGGTGCAGGGCCAATTGGAAGCACAACTTTGATGAAGAAACCTTGCCCAGAAAACCATAATAGACTGACTTAAAAATTGACCAAATCCGGGTAACACACATTTTGCCTGGGCAAAATGACTAAATGAACAGTATTCATTCATTTGGTCATAACTCAGTGTAGAAAGGTCTAATTGACCTGAAATTTATATCAATGAAAAGCTTAGACAATGTAGAATAACTTTCATGTAGAATAAAAACTCAAACTCTTGACTTAACTAAATGAAATTGCTAGCCAAAATTGAGCTACCAAATCTGGCAGAACCAGGACTGCCCAGAAATTCTGGTTAAAAGGTAATCCGGCCAGTTATGGTTAAATGCCCATAACTTGAGTTACAAAACTCCAAATGGAGTGATTCAAAAAGGGAATTAAAGAAGACATATAAAGGAAAAACTTTCATGAAGAGAATTTTGTCAAATTCCTACTATACAAATGACCAATGGAATAGTAAATTTAGTGCTTGAAATCTGAAAATTTTAAATAACCAACACTAAGCTTTGAAATGGTATTGGCAACCAATGCCAACAATTTTAGAATGCAAAATGTGGTATGTTGGTGATATTAGAACCAATAGACCTATTGTCTATAAAAAAAGTCAACATTTTAGTTGACTAATGGAATGAATTGTAATAAAGGAACTTCAATTGCAAAGAATTGCATAATTAAAAGTGTAATATGCCCTAGTAAGCCTAGTGTGATTGGTTTGGATAGATTGGCATGCTAATAGGGTTTTGATAGCAGTACTATGTATGGCTTCACACCATTCTATGTTTTATGGCCTATTATGCCATTCTGTGATATGATAGCCTATGGCTATACTGATTATGATATTATGCTTGGCTTTATGCCTTGTTGCTTTTATGGCTTATTAGCCATTCCGTCTAAACACCGGGAGACACATTGTGACCGATGGTGTGACGGCCCAAGGTACTTGGTACCCAGTGCTAGTTTACTCGTTTATCCAGTCTGGTCAATTTGTATAGGTTACTCGGGCATGGAAAAGTATTAATAAAAAAAAATTAAATTAAGTTTAAAGGAAATAAATTGATGAAATATTATGTTAAGAAGCAAGAATGATTCCAATAAAAATAAATGTTCTTAAGGATCAAAAAATGAAGATAAATAAATACACGAGGCTTAAAATTATTATGAGATCAATTAATAACATGCGAGGAAGAGTTAATATCATAAGATTTAATTAGCCTTAAATAAAACAAAAATTTAGAAATTATTTATTATTCTTATAAGCACAATAACTAAGAAATTATTATTTTTATTTGTATATTATATTTTCTTGTATTATTAGCACCACTAAGCTTTATGCTTAGCGCATCGTTGTTTGCAACGCATAGGTACTGAAGATTTGGCCAGAGAACCCAGTAGACCATAGACTGCGAGATTAGAAGTTTTGATCTGCATTTGGGTCCCGAGTGTCACCTCCTCAGCAGTGCATATTTTGGTAGTGTCCGGTAGCTTGTCTTTTATTTTTGATCATTGTAATCAAAATTTGGACATTTAATGGAAATTATGTATTTTTGTACATTACATGTGCATATGATGTAAATTAATACAATTTCAAAAATGTCATATTTGAATTGTATACGTATGTAAATTATTTAAATTCTCTTGTGCATTTATATGAGTGAAACTTATGAATGTTCTGAATGAGAAAATGATTTTGAGAATCTGTACAAAAATAATTGTTTTACAATGGTTGGAAAATCGTCAAATTATTAAGAAATGAGGGGAAACTCCGTTAATTTCTCCACAGAAAAAAAAAATAAATGAACAATTGATTAAATTTAATGAAAAATTGAATGTGATAATTAAGAAGTAATAAATTGAGATAAGATAAAATGAGATAGGGTGCTCTAGCACTGAGTGTGACATACCCTGCTCAGCTACACTATAGATGGGTAAGGGGTGTCACAGATTTTGTATGGAGAGGAAGGGCTTTTAGTTTTTTATAGTGCCAAGCATGCTTCCATGATACTTATCTTGGGACTTTTTCTTCTTTTTTTTTCTTTTAATTTATATTTATGTCCCTTTTGTCCTCTCCCCCAAACTCATTGCTTTTGCTAGGTTAGAAAGGCAAATTTTTCTTTGATTTCAATTTCACACTTACACTAGCTCTCGAGTTCTTTATCCTCTCTCCATTTTTCTTTTTGCACTTAATATACTTTTTACCTATGCATTTAGCTTCCTCAAAAGGGTAGGTATGTGTTTAGGCTAGGGGCTAGGTCAATAATTATGGGTAAACAAGGAAAATCATATAGGTAAAAATATAGACTCAAGTTGGGTGCAAGGGACATATTATGACTAAGGGTGACTAAGGCTTAATTAGGCTATATCAAAGAATGCCTTAATTATTTCTTCATCAAGCATATGCTAGGATTTTGCCTTAGTAGGTCCAAGAGATATGTTCTAGAGCTGGTGAGGCAATTTTAGGTTTGTTTATATTTTAAGAAATTTTCTCCCGATTTTGCAAGTCAAGTGTGACAAATTAATAACTATGAAGGGCTTTTAACTAGTCTAGCTCCACTAAGGTGATTAAGTTGTTTCACAGACAACAAATTAAAATCCCTTTTTGCCTATCCAGATACGTTTATTCCTCTATCCCGTGGAGTCCAATTATTAGCTTACTAAAAATTGGTTATAGTTCTAAGTTTCACAATAAAGAACCTATCCTATATTCCTAGCTCTAAAAGGTCTCTGATGGTGATGATGGCGACGATGGCTCCTTTTCATCGAGCCTCTCCATTAGCATGTCCAGCTTATTGTGGGCTTCCTGGAGGCTGTCGTTGATTGCTTACATCCTGTTGTTGATGGTGGTCTCCATACGCTGTAGGTATGTGAGGACTAGGTCTATGGGTGGTGGTGTGTATAGAGGCACTCGAGTAAGGGACTCATGAAACAATGGCTCTTGGGCTTCTGCCTATGGTTGCGAGGTCTTGCCCAGTCCTTCTTGTGCTTCATCTCTCCGAGGGATGGCATTCCCTTCGGCATCAAGCAGGTAGCAGGTGTTGCTGACCTTTTTACATATCCCCATAGATATGCAGATGGTTTGATCGATTCTTGATGTTCCACTGATGGAGCACAGCCTTTGATGTCCTGGGATGAATTCAAAGTGGAAGGCAATGGTTGTGATGAGGCCACCAAGCATGATGTGCCTGGTAGGCTGGTGACAGATGTAACATCCTCATTTTTGTAGTCCGTACATTCTACTGTTCCGACAGTTAATGTCTGCCCCGGAAAGTCGGAATGTCTGGAACTACACTTCGGTGATAATGAATAGACATATAATGATGAAATAAATAAGAAGAAAATGCAAGAAAAATCAAAGACAATTGAAAGAGAGAAAATTAAGCTAAGTTAAATGAGTCGACACTGCAGCGATGGGTGACCGCACTGGGAAGGCCGTTGCCGACCCCAGGACCGCGGGAAACCCTCAGAATTTAATTCCGGGATGTAAGTAAAGGTCTATTGAAATATAATTGACACTAGAATTATTAAAGAAAATTAATAAATTAGTACAAAGAAAAACAAAAAATCGAGAAACAGACAAAAATCAGTGTTACCGAAAAATCAGGAATATAGCCCGAAGTGGGGTATTTTGGTCATTTGACACCTAGAGTTGCCTTTTGACCTAAATTTCCATTAAAAATAAGTGACATAAAAATTTTGAAAATGTCATGAAAATAAGAAATATTACACATAATGTAAATTAAAGGAAAATAAGGACATTAGTGCAATTAGGGAAAACTTGGATTATTATAATGTTAATGTTAATTAGTGGAGCACTAAGTGGACACTTAGTGGACTATAAAACCTCACTTGAGGACAAAGTGGACAGCCATTTGATCACTTTCATCTTCTCCATTCATCTTTGCCGAATTAAAAATCCTCCAAGCTTCATCCATGGCCGCTCAATATACAAGCCTTCATCCCCCTATGATCAAGCCATTATTTCTTCAAGAGTCCTTCATTAAACTTATTCTACACATCATGGGCAGCATGTAGGAAGCAAGAAAGAGGAGTTTTGGTGAAGTTTAATCAAGCCCAAGTTGAGGTTAGTGCTAGTTTTCCTGACCTCACTTAATTAAACTTTGTACTAAGGTGGAGATGAGTTGAATTATTGAAAAATTGGAAGGATTGGATGAATATTTAATGGTGATTGAATTTGGCAGCCATGGAACCTAAAGAGGTTTGAATTATCTTTACATGTAGTTGATGGGAAATGATATTGATTAAGGTAATTAGAGGTCCTAGCAAATTAACTTTATGTGTATGTTGAGATTGAGTAATTGAATTAGAGTTTGAAAGAATTGTTGAAGACCTTGGATAATTGATGAATTGGGGCAGCCTTGAGAAGCATGAAAATGGTTAATTTATGCATATTATTGTTGATTAATGATACTCAATTTATGTGATTATAAGTGGTAGAATTTAATTGTAAGAGTACATGTGCGGTTGACAATGTGAAAGTGGGTTTTGAACAAAATTTTGAAGACTTGGACAATTGAGCTTGAAATTGGCAGCCTATAATGTTATGAAATTGTATGTGAATTTATGTAATATATTGATGAGATGTGATGGTATTAAATTGTGGGCAGCATGTGTAGTTAAAATGGAAGTGTTTGTGTAACATAAGTGTTGATGTACATTGAATTTGGGTGGATGTAAATGTTGAAGTTTAATGGTGTATTGTGTGCCTTGTGCCCTTGAGTATTCTGCCCAGAATTCTTGCTGGAATTGTGTATAATATATATATAGAAGTGCCATAGATTGAATATTGAAGTATTGGGAGGAGGAGGATTATTAAAATTGGAAGTGTGATGTTCAAATGCAGGTTGTTTATGTTGGAAGCACTTAAATTAGGTCATAAGTGCAATATTGTTAACCCAATTGGTATGAGGCCAATGGGGAGTGAAATTAGACACCAAATAGGCCAACTTTCATGTAGAAATGTTGCCAAAATTCTGCCTAGAAACTGACCTTAAAAATGACCAAATCCGGAATAGCAACCTTGCAACCCAGATTTTTGACCATATGAACAGTAGTCCTTGGGATGACCATAACTCACTCAAAACAGGTCCAATTGACCTGAAATTTTTACCATGGTTAGTTTAGACATAGATATACAATTCACATGAAGACACTAAAGCCCAGAAATGGCCAGAACTAAGTCAAAATAGCTTGCACAAATTTAGGTACCAAAACTGCCAGAACTAAAACTGACCAAATTTTGCACTAAAGGTGCAATCTGTCCAGCTTTAGTAAATTGACCATATCTTGGTCTATACAACTCAGAATGACCTGAAATTTTGCACAAAGTGCAATAATACATAGAGCTACAATTCTTATGAAGACACCAAAACCCAGAAATGGCCAGAACAAAGTCAAATGGCCTGCACAAGTTCGGGTACAAAAACTGCCGAACCAAACGTGACCTAAAATTGACCAAATTTTGCACTAAAGGTGCAATCTGTCCAGCTTTAGTAAACTGACCATATTTTGGTCTATACAACTTAGAATGACCTGAAATTTTGTCCTGACTGCAATAAGACATAGAGCTACAATTTTTATATAGACACCAAAACCCAGAAATGGCCAGAACCAAGTCAAATAGCTTGCACAATTTCAGGTACCAAAACTACCAGAACTAAAATTGATCAATTTTTGCACTAATGGTGCAATCTGTCCAGCTTTCGTGAATTAACCATATCTTGGTCTAGACAACTTAGAATGACCTGAAATTTTGCCCTGAGTGCAATAAGACATAGAGCAACAATTCTTATGAAGACACCAAAACCCAGAAATGGCCAGAACAAAGTCAAATGGCCTGCACAAGTTCGGGTACAAAAACTGCCGAACCAAACGTGACCTAAAATTGACCAAATTTTGCACTAAAGGTGCAATCTGTCCAGCTTTAGTAAACTGACCATATTTTGGTCTATACAACTTAGAATGACCTCAAATTTTTCCCTGACTGCAATAAGACATAGAGCTACAATTTTTATAAAGACACCAAAACCCAGAAATGGCCAGAACCAAGTCAAATAGCTTGTACAATTTCAGGTACCAAAACTACCAGAACTAAAATTGACCAATTTTTGCACTAAAGGTGCAATCTGTCCAGCTTTAGTGAGTTGACCATATCTTGGTCTATACAACTTAGAATGACCTGAAAATTTGCCCTGAGTGCAATAAGACATAGAGCAACAATTCTTATGAAGACACCAAAACCCAGAAATGGCCAGAACCAAGTCAAATAGCTTGCACAAGTTCAGGTACCAAAACTGCCAGAACTAAAATTGACCAAATTTTGCACTAAAGGTGCAATCTGTCCAGCTTTAGTGAATTGACCATATCTTGGTCTATACGACTTAGAATGACCTGAAATTTTACCCCGAGTGCAATAAGACATAGAGCTACAATTCTTATGAAGACACCAAAACTCAGAAATAGCCAGAACCAAGTCAAATAGCTTGCACAAGTTCAGGTACCAAAACTGGCCAAACCAAAAGTGACCTAAAAATGACCTAAGCCTACTATTTTAGTGCTTTCTGTCCAGCATTGGTAAATTGACCATATCTTGGTCTACACAACTCAGAATGACCTGAAATTTTGCCTCGCATGCAATAAGACATAGACCTACAAGTTCGTAGTTTGGACCAAAACCCAAAAACCGAGGGAACTAGGTCTTCCGGCTAGGTCAAAATAGTACACCAACATCCGGTAAATTGCAATAAAATGCAATACACTTAGAAATGAAATTGGTAACATATACCAACACTAAAGGGCTATAAAATGTGACATATTGGTAACATTAGAATTGACTCACATAGAGTGCATCAAGGGTCAACATTATAGGTTGACTAAGGAAATGAATTGAATGGAATAGTACCAAGAGAAATAGGACTTTAAGCTAGACAAATATAGAACACAAAAATTGAGAAATTGACCAAATTTTGAAGTAAAGGTGCAATATGTCCAGCTTTAGTAAATTGACCATAACTTGGTCTATACAACTTGAAATGACCTGAAATTTTGCCCCGCGTGCAATAAGACATAGTGCTACAATTTTGCTTCTTTGACCAGAAGCTAAAAACCAAGGAAAATAGGACTTTAAGCTAGACCAATCTAGCATACTAAATTTGAAAATTGGTAATTACATAAAATGATGCTTGAAGTGATTTGGCAATGAATGCCAACTTGTGAAAAAGGTAAATTGCATTATATTGACAACATATTGAATTGTAAATTGTGACATGTTGATGCTAGAATCAACCTATCCATGATGCATAAAAAGGTCAATAATTTTATTGACTAGTGAAAGGCATAAAGATGTATAAACCCTATGAATAAAGAATTAAATATGTAACATTGTAATATGCCCTAATTTGCCTAGTTGACTAGTTTGGATAGGTTGGCATGCCGATAGGATTCTGACAGCTGTTTTGTAAATGACTTTATGTCATACTGTGTTTTATGGCTTATTATGCCATAATATGATTTTAATAGCCTATGGCTATACAGATTGTGTTATTACACTCGGCTTAATGCCTGATTGATTATTGGCTTTTTTAGCCACACTGTTTGCACACCGGGAGATACTTTATGACCGATGGTGTGACGGCCCGAGGTACTAGGTACCTAGTGCTAGTGTATCCGTTTTATCCAGTCTGGTCAGTGTATAGTTTATATGGGCAGTCATTTAAAACATTATTGAATTCAGGAAGCTAAGTTAAGTTAAGTATAATGAAATTTCAGTACAATTAAATTACGTATTGAACGAATGAGTAAAAGAGTTTAGCAAAAGAAACATAACAAAAATATAAATTGCAGAACCGTAGAGAATTGAAATACAATACAGTTAGAATAATTTGTATATTGGGTAGTATTACTGAAAAGTTATAAACTAAGCACTTCCAAAGAGGAACAAACTAGTATATAAGATTGTTGATACTAGAAATACCATACCAAATTAAATTGATTCTTGAGTATCTGAATTATGATTTATTTCTTTCTTTAATTGTATATATTATTTTTTGTTATACTATTGCACCACTAAGTAGAAATGCTTAGCGCGATGGAATTGCTTCCTCGCGCAGGTACTGAAGGTAAAACCAGTAGACTGTCGACTAAGATTTTTGGAGTCCAAATCTGCAGAAGTGTCAGAAGAGTTCAAGATTGTCACCTCCTCAGCAATGCATGTAGATAGGGCTCATATTTACACATGTTATATATTTTGTTCATTCTAAGTATAATGTAAATTACTTGTACATCCTGTACTTGACAAATTTATGTAATTAGTTGGAAAATTATGCAAAATAATAAAATGTAAGAATTTTGATATATGAGTTAAGTATCTGATCATGATGATTCTGATTGAGATTGAGTATGAAAAATTTTGAGACTGATTCTGAGTTATGAATTTGAGTATATATTGAAATTGTTTTTGGCAGGTTCAGAAGAACTGTTAGTCCAAATTACTGCCGGCACTTTGCTGGATTATCATTAAAATTTAACTAATTTTCCAAATTAGTTAGATTTTGATAAAAGTAAAAATAGCCTAAACCTTAAATAAAGTTTTTGAATAAATAAATCAAAAACTGTAATGAAATCAGATAAGATCAGGTGCTCCGGCACGCTGTGTAGCACGCCTCACTCGGCTACACTGTAGATGGGTGAGGGGTGTTACATTTAGTGGTATGAGAGCCTGGTTTAGGCGTTCCTAGGCAAAGATAAGTGGAAAGATAGTGTACATACATGCATTGCATTCATAAGAGTCAAGGTGACACTATACAGATCTGTTTACTTTTGATTATTCAAAGTGAAGATATGGACTTAGGGTCGCAGAGGGCATTAGAAAAAGAAGTAGAAAACCTAGTTCATGAGGTTATAACGTAATAACTACGTAATGTTCTCGATGTTTGTATTGTATGCTGCAGATTACAATACCGATATGAGATTATTTTGTAGAGCTACGTGCTTCCTCGTGGTAGAATAAAATAAGAATATTTGTAAGTAATCGATAATTTCATATAGTTACGCCCGAATAGAGTACTATTACGGGAAATAAATGTGAAAATTCTAGTAAGAAATTTAAAACTTCATAACTAGCCTATCAAAAGACTACACTTCTATGGTAGCTAGAGTCAGTGACTCGGTTACACTAATGTGGATGACCATTACCACAAAAATTGCTATAAGCTTTGAGAATTCAGTATGGCTATAAATTAGAAAGAACACCTTGAGGATGAAGATATTTGGACATCGATATGGAGTCTTATCAGTATTTTAATATTTTTGACGGAAAGGAATGATGTAGGTATTTGAGAATACATTTAGAAATTGTATTGATGCTCTCTTCGGAAGCAAGAATAGATACCTTCCATTGATGGAGTTTGTGTATAGTGATATTTATTAAATAAGAATGAAGATACCAAGGTATAAGGTCTTGTATGAGATAAATGCAGAATACCTAGACAAAGGGTAATTTAACAGAGTTTGAATTGGTAAAAGAGACAGAAGGACTGGTAAAGAATCCTAGTATGAGAGATCAAGAAACTAATGAATAATAGAATTTCATGAGTAAGAATACTAAAGGCAGAGGAAAACAATGATGGAAAAGTGAATAAAATTATGAGACAACGATAAGCTCGGTTGTTTGAATCAGATGAATTTTGAGGACGAAATTCCTTTTTAGAGGGGAACAGTTGTAACATCCTCATTTTTGTAGTCCATACATTCTACTGTTCCGACAGCTAATGTCTGCCCTGGAAAGTCAGAATGTCTGGAACTATACTTCGGTCATAATGAATAGACATATAATGATGAAATAAATAAGAAGAAAATGCAAGAAAAATCAAAGACGAATGAAAGAGAGAAAATTAAGCTAAGTTAAACGAGCTGACACCGCAGCGATGGGTGACCGCACTAGGAAGGACGTTGCTGACCCCAGGACCGCGGGAAACCCTCAGAATTAAATTCCGGGATGTAAGTAAAGGTCTATTGAAATATAATTGACACTATAATTATTAAAGAAAATTAATAAATTAGTACAAAGAAAAATGAAAAATCGAGAAACAGACAAAAATCGGTGTTACTGAAAAATCGGGAATATAGCCCGAAGTGGGGTATTTTGGTCATTTGACACCTAGAGTTGCCTTTTGACCTAAATGTCCATTAAAAATAAGTGATATTAAAATTTTAAAAATGTCATAAAAATAAGAAATATTACACATAATGTAAATTAAAGGAAAATAAGGACATTAGTGCAATTAGGGAAATCTTGGATTATTATAATGTTAATGTTAATTAGTGGAGCACTAAGTGGACACTTAGTGGACTATAAAACCTCACTTGAGGAGAAAGTGGACAGCCATTTGATCACTTTCATCTTCTCCATTCTTCTTTTCCGAATTGAAAATCCTCCAAGCTTCATCCATGGCCGCCCAATATACAAGCCTTCATCCACCTATGATCAAGCCATCATTTCTTCAAGAGTCCTTCATTAAACTTGTTCTACACATCATGGGTAGCATGTAGGAAGCAAGAAAGAGGAGTTTTGGTGAAGTTTAATCAAGCCCAAGTTGAGGTTAGTGCTAGTTTTCCTTACCTCACTTAATTAAACTTTGTACTAAGGTGGAGATGAGTTGAATTATTGAAAAATTGGAAGGACTGGATGAATATTTAATGGTGATTGAATTTGGCAGCCATGGAACCTAAAGAGGTTTGAATTATCTTTACATGTAGTTGATGGGAAATGATATTGATTAAGGTAATTAGAGGTCATGGCAAATTAACTTTATGTGTATGTTGAGATTGAGTAATTGAATTAGAGTTTGAAAGAATTGTTGAAGACCTTGGATAATTGTTCAATTGAGGCAGCCTTGAGAAGCATAAAAATGGTTAATTTATGCATATTATTGTTGATTAATGATACTCAATTTATGTGATTATAAGCGGAAGAATTTAATTGTAAGAGTACATGTGAGGTTGACAATGTGAAAGTGGGTTTTGAACAAAATTTTGAAGACTTGGACAATTGAGCTTGAAATTGGCAGCCTAAAATGTTATGAAATTGTATGTGAATTTATGTAATATATTGATGAGTGTGATGGTATTAAATTGTGGGCAGCATGTGTAGTTAAAATGGAAGTGTTTGTGTAACATAAGTGTTGATGTACATTGAATTTGGGTGGATGTAAATGTTGAAGTTTAATGGTGTATTGTGTGCCTTGTGCCCTTGAGTATTCTACCCATAATTCTTGCTGGAATTGTGTATAATATATATATAGAAGTGCCATAGATTGAATATTGAAGTATTGGGAGGAGGAGGATTATTAAAATTGGAAGTGTGATGTTCAAATGCAGGTTGTGTATGTTGGCAACACTTAAATTAGGTCATAAGTGCAATATTGTGAACCCAATTGGTATGAAGCCAATGGGGAGTGAAACTAGACACCAAATAGGCCAACTTTCATGTAGAAATGTTGCCAAAATTCTGCCTAGAAACTGACCTTAAAAATGACCAAATCCGGAATAGTAACCTTGCAACCCATATTTTTGACCATATGAACAGTAGTCCTTGGGATGACCATAACTCACTCAAAACAGGTCCAATTAACCTGAACTTTTTACCATGGTTAGTTTAGACATATATCTACAATTCATATGAAGACACCAAAGCACAGAAATGGCCAGAACTAAGTCAAATAGCTTGCACAATTTTAGGTACCAAAACTGCCAGAACTAAAACTGACCAAATTTTGCACTAAAGGTGCAATCTGTCCAGCTTTAGTAAATTGACCATATCTTGGTCTATACAACTCCGAATGACCTGAAATTTTGCACAAAGTGCAACAAGACATAGAGCTAAACTTCTTATGAAGACACCAAAATCCAGAAATGGCCAAAACCAAGTCAAATGGCCTGCACAAGTTCGGGTACAAAAACTGCCGAACCAAACGTGACCTAAAATTAACCAAATTTTGCACTAAAGGTGCAATCTGTCCAGCTTTAGTGAATTGACCATATCTTGGTCTATACAACTTAGAATGACCTAAAATTTTGCCCCGAGTGCAATAAGACATAGAGCTACAATTCTTATGAAGACACCAAAACCCAGAAATGGCTAGAACCAAGTCAAATAGCTTGCACAAGTTCAGGTACCAAAACTGCCAGAACTAAAATTGACCAAATTTTGCACTAAAGGTGCAATCTGTCCAGCTTTAGTGAATTGACCATATCTTGGTCTATACGACTTAGAATGACCTAAAATTTTACCCCGAGTGCAATAAGACATAGAGCTACAATTCTTATGAAGACACCAAAACTCAGAAATGGCCAGAACCAAGTCAAATAGCTTGCACAAGTTCAGGTACCAAAACTGCCAGAACTAAAATTGACCAAATTTTGCACTAAAGGTGCAATCTGTCCAGCTTTAGTGAATTGACCATATCTTGGTCTATACGACTTAGAATGACCTAAAATTTTACCCCGAGTGCAATAAGACATAGAGCTACAATTCTTATGAAGACACCAAAACTCAGAAATGGCCAGAACCAAGTCAAATAGCTTGCACAAGTTCAGGTACCAAAACTGGCTGAACCAAAAGTGACCTAAAAATGACCTAAGCCTACTATTTTAGTGCTTTCTGTCCAGCATTGGTAAATTGACCATATCTTGGTCTACACAACTCAGAATGACCTGAAATTTTGCCTTGCGTGCAATAAGACATAGACCTACAAGTTTGTAGTTTGGACCGAAACCCAAAAACCGAGGGAACTAGGTCGTCCGTCTAGGTCAAAATAGTACACCGAAATCCGGTAAATTGCAATACACTTAGAAATGAAATTGGTAACATATACCAACACTAAAGGGTTATAAAATGTGACATATTGGTAATATTATAATTAACTCACATAGAGTGCATCAAGGGTCAACATTATAGGTTGACTAAGGAAATGAATTGAAGGGAATAGTACCAAGAGAAATAGGACTTTAAGCTAGACAAATCTAGCACACAAAAATTTAGAAATTGACCAAATTTTGAAGTAAAGGTGCAATCTGTCCAGCTTTAGTAAATTGACTATAACTTGGTCTATACAACTCGAATGACCTGAAATTTTGCCCCGCATGCAAGAAGACATAGAGCTATAATTTTGCTTCTTTGACCAGAAGCTAAAAACCAAGGAAAATAGGACTTTAAGCTAGACCAATCTAGCATACTAAAATTGAAAATTGGTAATTACATAAAATGATGCGTGAAGTGATTTGGCAATGAATGCCAACTTGTGAAAAGGGTAAATTGCATTATATTGACAACATATTGAATTGTAAATTGTGACATGTTGATGCTAGAATCAACCTATCCATGATGCATAAAAAGGTCAATAATTTTATTGACCAGTGAAAGGCATAAAGATGTATAAACCCTATGAATAAAGAATTAAATATGTAACATTGTAATATGCCCTAATTTGCCTAGTTGACCAGTTTAGATAGGTTGGCATGCCAATAGGATTCTGACAGCTGTTCTGTAAATGACTTTACGTCATACTATGTTTTATGGCTTATTATGCCACACTATGATTTTAATAGCCTATGGCTATACAGATTGTGTTATTATACTCGGCTTAATGCCTGATTGATTATATGGCTTTTTTAGCCACACTATTTGCACACCGGGAGATACTTTGTGACCGATGGTGTGATGGCCCGAGGTACTAGGTACCCAGTGCTAGTGTATCCATTTATCTAGTCTGGTCAGTGTATAGGCTATATGGGCAGTCATTTAAAACGTTATTCAATTCAGGAAGCTAAGTTAAGTTAAGTATAATGAAATTTCAGTACAATTAAATTACGTATTGAATGAATGAGTAAAAGAGTTTAGCAAAAGAAACATAACAAAAATATAAATTGCAGAATCGTAGAGACTTGAAATATAATACAGTTAGAATAATTTGTATATTGGGTAGTATTACTGAAAAGTTATAAACTAAGCACTTCCAAAGAGGAAGAAACTAGTATATAAGATTGTTAATACTAGAAATACCATACCAAATTAAATTGATTCTTGAGTATCTGAATCATGATTTATTTCTTTCTTTAATTGTATATATTATTTCTTGTTATACTATTGCACCAATAAGCAGAAATGCTTAGCGCGATGAAATTGCTTCCTCGCATAGGTACTGAAGGTAAAACCAGTAGACTGTCGACTGAGATTTTTGGATTCCAAATCTGCAGAAGTGTCAGAAGAGTTCAAGATTGTCACCTCCTCAGCAATGCATGTAGATAGGGCTCATATTTACACATATTATGTATTTTGTTCATTCTAAGTATAATGTAAATTATTTGTACATCCTGTACTTGACAAATTTATGTAATTAGTTGGCAAATTATGCAAAATAATAAAATGTAAGAATTTTGATATATGAGTTAAGTATCTGATCATGATGATTCTGATTGAGATTGAGTATGAAAAATTTTGAGACTGATTCTGAGTTGTGAATTTGAGTATATATTGAAATTGTTTTTGGCATGTTTAGAAGAACTGTTAGTCCAAATTACTGCCGGCACTCTGCTGGATTATCATTAAAATTTAACTAATTTTCCAAATTAGTTAGATTTTGATAAAAGTAAAAATAGCCTAAACCTTAAATAAAGTTTTTGAATAAATAAATCAAGAACTGTAATGAAATCAGATAAGATCAGGTGCTCCGGCACGCTGTGTAGCACGCCTCACTCGGCTACACTGTAGATGGGTGAGGGGTGTTACAACAGAGGCAGCAAAGGTGGTTGCACAAAAAGAAGCCAGTGCTGTAGTGTTGCCCGGTGACCATACACCACAGGAAAAAGAGCTCGCTGGCGTTTACCATGCCAAGGCTGTCACCACAGCCTATGATGGTGTGGATGGCTAACCGGTGCATGTAACGCAGGGCTGGACTGGTGATACCCGAGGATTTGGACTTACTGGAGTTATAAGGCTACGTGTTCGGGGCTATGAAACTCCAGAAGTTAATGCTGTTATAGAGCATACAGTTCTGAGGGATCTCTTAGTGGCCAATGCTATCAAAGCAAAAGATGGCATTGAACTCATCTACATTCATTACCCGGTTGAACCAAGAAGGTGAAATTCAATTCTGCCTCTATCTTCCCTGTCGGTAGGCCATAAGGTGGCCTTAAAACTCCCTAAAAACTCCAGTGTGGTGTCCCAATATGCGGGGAATTAGAGTTAGGCAAACCTTGTCCACCAGATGCTGTCAAGGAGTCTGTTGATCTCATCCTATAGCCCGATTTTCTCTAGTAGTGCGAAATCCATGTATTTTGTGGAGCTAATTTTTTGGGTGTGAAGCCGGGTGCTCATGGTCTTGTGGGCATCATCATGGAATCCCCAAGGAATGGAGATTTTGGGTTATGGAACGGCTCGTGGCTGGGGTTGTGGTGGGGCTGGTTGAGAGGGTTGTGGTTGAGGAGGGGCTAGTTGAGGAGAGGCTGCCCTTGTTCTTGGGCATTGGGGTGTCAGCTGAGGGGGAGAAAGTGAGGATTCTCCTCCTTGCCTCGTAGAAGAGCCCATTCTTTGTGCAAATCATTTTGCAGGAGCCATTGATTAGTTTTGGGAAAGAGAAAACTAGGGTTGGTGAAGGGAGAAGAGATTTGAGAGGTTTTTATAGGCTAGGAGAGGTGGAGATGGAGAGTTATGTCTTTAGGAACAGTTTCAAGGAGAGGGGTGTATTTAAAGAGCCATTAGGACTCTTCATTTCATACGTTTCGTGCCCCATGAGTCGCATCTGCAACATGATACATGGGTCATGTATCACTACATAGGCCCCAACATGTAGGGCTGTGTAAGTTTCTGCCCGAAAAATTTCAAGTTCTGTCATAGTACACGACCCGTGTAAATGAGCTCTGGGACTCGTGTAACTTACTTCCTCTCGAGTTGCTTTACTGAACATGTTGCACAGCCTGTATAAATTACAAAGGGGACCTGTGTAACTTTCTGTCCTCAAGTTATTCTGCTAATAACATTACAAAGCCCATGTAAATTACAAAGGGGACCCGAGTAACTTTATGTCTCCCTCAGAGTTAAAATTTGCAATAGTTTTACGGACTTCCAGAAAGTTACACGAGGCATGTGAAACCTATACACGACCCGTTTAATTTTCTGATTCTCCATTTTTTTTCCTTATGAAAGATTTTTCTCACTACAATGCATAAAATGAATGTAAAGGTTAGCAATAGAGCTACTTCCCCAGTTTTGTTCAATTTTCTCTTGTGTAATTTTGACTTGATGATTCCTCTCCTCTCTTGCTTCCATCTCCTTGCTTTTCTAGAAGGTCCTACAAAATGAAATACTAATGAATATGAAACAAAAATCAAAATAAGAAAAGGAAAGAAGAAAAGTTCAGAAAAATTTTGGGTTACCTCCCAAAAAGCACTTGTTTATAGTCTTTAGCTGGACTTTGCTTTCATATTTCATGGTCTGTCAGGAGGGTTTTCGAAGGTGCAATTGACTTCCTTCTCTATGGGCTCTCCTTAAAAGTAAGGCTTCAGTCTATGCCTATTGACTTTAAATACACCTGAGGTTTCGCTCCACGCTTCTACTGCTTCATGCGGGAGGACAGGTCCAGACCATCTCGATTTCAGCTTCCCTGGAAAGAGTTTCAATCTAGAGTTGAATAACAAGACAAGGTCTCCTTTTATTTCTTTCCTTGCTATGCTCTTGTCATACCATCTTTTGGTTTTATCTTTGAAGATTTTGGCATTTTCATATTCATCCTGTCAGATTTCTTCCAACTCATTCAGTTGTAGGAGCCTTTTTTCACCAGCAGCTTTGAGGTCAAAGTTTAATATCTGAATTGCCCAATAAGCTTAGTGTTCAAGTTCGGGAGGGAGATGGCATGATTTTCCATAAACCAGTCAGAAGGGTGTTGTGCCAATTGGGGTTTTATATGCAGTGTTATATGCCCACAGTGCATCATCTAACTTCACGCACCAGTCCTTCCTGGATCAGTTTATAGTTTTCTCTAGAATATGCTTCAGTTCCCTATTTGAGATTTCTACTTGGCCGCTGGTTTGAGAATGATAAGGTGTGGCCACCTTGTGAGTCACTCCATACTTTTTTAATAGTGTCTCGAATTATTGGTTGCAGAAGTGACTTCCTCCATCTTTGATTATTGCTAGTGGTGTGTCAAATCTTCTGAAGATATTCTTCTTAAGTAACCTTGTGACCACTCTAGCCCCGTTGGTTGGTGCGGCTATTTCTTCTACCCATTTTGACAAATAATCAACACCAACTAGAATATACTTGTTTCCATGGGAAGAGGGAATGGGCCCATGAAGTCTATCTCTCATAAATCAAACAATTCTATCTCAAGTATACCATGTAGTGGCATTTCATTCCTTCTTGAAGTGTTACTTGTTCTTTGGCATTGATCACAAGCTAGCACAAAGGATCTTACAACCTTAAACAAATGTGGCCAATAAAACCCTGCTTGCAAGATCTTGGCTGCTGTTTTTGAGGTGCCAAAGTGTCCCCCAAATAATGATGAGTGGCAGTGTTATAAAATGCTTTCTATTTCCTCTTCCGGTATACATCTTCATATCAGCCCATCATTGCATCTCTTGTACAGTAGAGGTTCCTCCCATGTGTAGAATGGCACATCATGCAAAAATTTCTTCTTTTTCTGATAAGTCATGTTTGGAGGCAATACCCTGCATACAAGAAAATTAATAAAGTCAGCATACCATAGAGCTTGTGAGAATGCTAGTAATTGCTCATTAGGAAATGAATCATCAATTGGCAAACCCTTAAAGTCCCCTGTGTACTCCAATTTCAGCCTAGAAAGATAGTCAGCCACTACATTTTCGGATCCCTTTTTTTCAAGGTCAAATTCTTGCAGGAGTAAAATCCATCGAATCAGCCTTGGTTTCACCTCTTTCTTGCTCAAAAGGTACCGGATGGCAGCATAATCTATAAATACAATGACTTTTGGCCCAATAAAGTCGGATCTAAATTTGTCCATTGCAAACACCACTATTAGGAATTCCTTCCCTGTGGTGGCATAATTGATTTGCGCATCATTGAATGTCTTGCTGGCATAATAAATGGCATGGAGCTTTTTATCTTTTCTTTACCCGAGCACCGCTTCAACTGCAAAGTCACTCGCATCGCACATCACCTCGAATGGTAGCTCCCAATCTAGTGGCTGTATTATTGGTGCTGATATCAGGGCTTCTTTAATCCTGTTAAAAAAGACAAGGCAATTTTCATCAAAATCAAAGGGAACATCTTGACTTAACAGGTTGGTAAGTGGCTTAGCTATTTTGGAAAAATCTTTAATGAATCGTATGTAAAACCCTGCATGTCCCAAAAAGCTTCATACTCTCTTAACTGATGTTGGTGGTGGCATGTTTTCAATGATCTCAATTTTTGCCTTATTAACCTCAATTCCTCTTTCTGATATCAAATGTCCCAATACTATGCCTTCCCTTACCATGAAGTGGCATTTTTCCCAATTTAGAACCAGGTTTAATTCTTCACATCTTTGTAACACCTTAGATAAATTAGCTAGACAATCATCAAAAGTAGTTCCATAGACAAAAAAATCATCCATAAAAACTTCCATGATATTTTCAATATAATCAGAAAAAATAGCCATCATGCATCTTTGAAAGGTAGCAGAGGCATTACAAAGACCAAAGGGCATCCTTCTATACGCAAATGTTCCATAAGGGCATGTGAATGTGTTCTTTTCTTGATCTTCTAGGTGAATGGGAATTTGAAAGAATCCTGAGTATCCATCTAGATAACAAAAGTAAGAGTGTTTCACTAACCTCTCTAACATTTGGTTAGTGAAAGGGAGAGGAAAATGGTCTTTTCTGGTGGCACTGTTCAATTTCCTATAATCTATGCACATTTGCCAACTAGTGACTACCCTATTAAGGATCAGTTCATTGTTTGCATTTTGGATAATAGTTGTCCCACCCTTCTTAGGAACTACATGTACTAGACTAACCCATTTACTATCAGAAATTGGGAATATGATAACTGCATCTAATAGTTTCAAAATTTCTATCCTGACTACTTCTGTCACACTCTACTCTTCCGTAAGGCATAACATGATCTCGTAGTACACCTAATGAATTATCGTACTTCGCCTATCGGTAACCCATTAAATATACTACAAGGGATTTTGAAACAATTTTGTTCATTCTTTTTTTTTTTCTGGTGGTAAATTTTTCACAAATTTTAAAAACCTTTAATTGGCACTAAATCACAAATCAAATTTTTCGGTAATTAAAATTTTCACAATTTTTACAAAAATTTCGGCAGAGTTCCAGTTGTATTTTGAGAAAACAGTTCTTCAAAACCTGCAAAGAAACACACTTCTTATATTTTTGCTCAACCATAACTCCATTTCAAATCATTTCTTAACAAAATTCAATCTCAAAAATGTATAAATCATTTGCATTAACTATCTCAATTCATTTTTAACCCAAACTCATCATAAATGAAACCATACATAAATTCAAACTCAAGAAGAAATTAAATAGTACATTCATTAAAGTACTAAAATTAATATTACAAATAATTTTCATTTCAATTACACACTAAAATAACATTACAAAAGTTCTTATACAACTGTTTAAATAATTTACATACATATAATTACATGCATACATCAAAATTTATGTACAAGGGTATACCTATGAACTCGGAGCTAGATCTAATGTGTCTTTAAGGAAGCTTACTCAACTGCTTTATGCTTTTTTCACCTGCGGTAGCATGCAAAGCTATTGCTGAGTGGTGAACTCAGTGGTGCACAGCTATAATTTAAAATATAATACAATATACATTGACGAAATTATAACAATTAATTTGAAAGTCTCGAAATTCAACAAAATTTCAAAAGTCAAAATCTTCGTTGCTAATACTATAAATCATTTGTTAAAGTGACCTTGATTACGAAATTCAATTTATCAATCACAACTGAACATTTAAAGTAAGTCCAGCAATTTATGGAAATAAATATTAATTTCAATAAAATCAAATATACATAAATCCTTATTGAAATCACAATTCTTTACTATTCAAAAACCGTTATTTATCTCACTAACTCTGTAAGACTAATTTGAAAGGGTCATCTTTGGGGCGATTCTAACTCCCTATGGTCAGGAAGGTCGAATCAGGATTCTAACTTCCTATGGTCGGGGAGGTCAAATCATCGTGCACAGTACACAACACAATAATGAAACTTCCGTAAGAGCCAACGAAAAACTTAGATCTAACCTCTAATAAGAAGAGAATCTAAGCCTGTGCACATACCATGGTATTCAAAACAAAACAAAGCTAACTCCATTGTCTTCTCAATAAATGAGAGAGACGGGTAATAACCTAGTCAACCATCTATAGTGAGATATAAAACAATATCATAAATCTCTTTGTCCTTTTTATGAGCATAAATCATAACACAATTCAATTCAATGTCAATTTCAATATCCCATAATTTTATGCTCATTACAATTCAAAACAAATTTTATCCATTTCCCATGTCAGGTATATTTCAATCAAAATTTTTCTAAAGTTAACGTTATTCAATTCATGACAAAATGAAATCATAACTAATTTCATTTTCCAAAACTAAACTCATTCATACCATAACACATTTCAATAATTGTTGAGATAAATTCAATATTTGATAAACATAATACAATAAGAAATAAAATCATTTAGTCAAAAGACATATGAAGAAACATAATCAATAAAAACGCTAGTTGTGCACAAACCTCTTTGTTGACTAGTTTACTCCAAATTTCAATTTTTCCTTGAAGAACCCTTTCCAGTCTCTTTTTCAACTGAAACACACAGTTTACAGTGTTTCAGTACCATATCTCATAATAAATCCATTAATTTATTTCATTCTTACTTAGTTGTAGCCTTAACTTTACTTAAATTAGTATCCTTTGAATTTTGTATTTTGGGGTTACTATTCATTACACTATTCAAGTCAAAATGTTGACTTTTTCCTATTAAATAGGTTTATTAATTCTAATTACACTCATATACAACATTTTGGGTCATGTTTTTGTTGGCATTGATTGCCAAATTCAATTCAAAGTCTATTAGGGTTAAATCTCAAATTTTCAATTTTGGGTTACTTGCTTGTACTGTTCCATTGGTCTGTCTACAGTAGAATTTTGGCTAACTTTCCTTCATCAAAGTTGTTCCTTAATGTCTTATCTTTAATTCCCTTTTTGAATCACTCCATTTGGAGTTTTGTAAGTCACGTTATGGCCATTTTTCTAAGGCTGGCTGGATTTATATCTACCTAGAATTCTCGACAGGTTTTTGGTTCTGGCAGTTTTGGGCAACCAAATTTGAGTGGCAAAATGACTTGGTTATGGGTAGAATTTGGGTTGGTGTTCTTCATAAAAGTTGTAGACTATGTTATATCTTTCCAATGCCATAAAAATCAGGTCATTTTCACCTGCCTAGACCAAGTTATGGCCAAATGAACAAACACTGTTTATTTGGTCATTTTTGTACAATGGCAGTGCACATTACCCAGATTTGACCTAATTGTTCGCTAACTTAGAGTTACTTTCTGGGCATGGTTTCTGCATGAAAAATCATTATGTGTCTATTTTCATTTCCAGTTGGCCTCACACCAATTGGAGTAGCAGAATTACAGTTTTGGTCCCCTATCCGAATTTGGTTTTACTTCTAACCATTCAAACACATCCTAATTTGTCTCAATTGACCATTTGAGTCTCATTTAGGTCAAAATACATCAATTTACCAATTTTTTGAAATTTCCTCCCAAAACCCTAAGGGTCAAGAACCCTAATTTCTTAAAGTAGCATAATACATACAATTAAAGTACTCTAACCTCATCTACTAATTCATTTAAGCTTGCCTATTTGTATAATACCATCCATTACTATCAAATTCATCAACCCTAATCTCCACTATGTAGGCCAAAATTCTTGGGGTTTCTTTAGTTGCATCATTCTTCCAACTTATTATATAATTTCACCTTTACAAACTTTAATTACATGAATACAAAAAAATTAAGTTAGAGAGAGAGACTCACCTTACTTGTGCTTTTTCAAATTGCCTATTTTCTTTAAGACTTTTTAAATCTCCTTACTTCTATCTTTAATTCAAGACCAATTATCAAGTTTCCAAGTGATGAACTATGGATTTAATGGAAGAAATTGTAAGAAACAATGCTTAAGAAGTTGAATAAAAATGGAGGAGAGAAAGAGGGCAGCCGGCCAAGGTTGAATAAAGAAGTGGACTTTCCTTTTTAATTCAATTTTTGGCTTTTTATGTGTTAATTATCCTCAAAATAAATAAATTAGAAATTAAAATGATTTTTGTGTCATGTATACATCACTTAAGTGATGTCATAATGCATTTTCTAATTGAGTTTCTTTTCTTTTTCTATTTCCTTTAATTTTTTTCATACTTCTTTAATTTAATTCCATATTTCAAAATTTTCATTTCTCAGATTTTATCGGACAGTTAGGTCATGAGTCACCTCTAGGGGTGAATTGACCAATTTGCCCCTCGCCGATCTGATCCGGTTTGTAAATAATTCAGTATTTCTTTCGGAACCTTGACCTAATTATTTGATTTGGTTCTCAACCTTTTTCTGTGATTTTCACATTTCCCTTAGCTTCATAATTTTTCCTAGAACTGCTGTGTCATGATGTCCCATATGAATTTAGGGTTATAGTTGACTTCGCAGTCACTTCCCGATGTGGTCACCCATCACCGTGACCCCCAGCTCATTTAACCATTATGCTTGGATTTCTTCATTTCATTTTCCCTTCTTATAATTGTTATTTATTTTTATCTATGACTTTTTTGAATGTCACCGATATAGCTCCAAACGTCTTAACTGTCCGAGCAGACATCAGGCGCCGGAATAGTAAACTATATAGGAGTGTCCAATGTGAAGGCGTTACAACTTCTTTCATGTTTAGGTTAAGTCTTCTTTGGTGCTCGATAGTGGGTTTACTGTTTTCTTCCATGGGTATCCTATGCATGCAAATCGAGGGGTTAATCCCTTTCAGGTCTTCTATTTTATACCCTATGCCTTGTTATGGGTAATAAATTCTCTTAGCAATTTTTCCTCTTCTATCTTAAACAGGCTAGCATTGATTATAATAGGATATTTAGAGTTTGAGTCCAGAAATGTGTACCTTAGTGAGGAGGGGAGAGGCTTAAGTTCTACCTGTTTAGTGTTTTCCTAGAGCTTGCCCTCGGGCTGTTCCTCCTTCAACTTCTCCATCTCAGAAGCTTGAGCTAGGGGTAGGGGTGGATGAGCTGCTAACTGTGGTGCACAGGCTGCTATTTTTGTGTTTTCATTATTCGGCTGTGCACAATGCATGCTTTAAGAGGATCTTTAGGATGTATCTTATGAAATTTCTTTTCAACTTGTTTGTCAATTATGTCAACCTTGAAGCATTCATCAGGTTTGAATTTGTGTTTCATGTGTTGAACAAGTTGAATTCCACTTCTTCTTCTCCTACCTTGAGGGTTAGTCGCCCATTTTTGATGTCTATGATTGCTCCGGCGGTTGCCAAGAATGGTCTTCCCAAGATGATAGGGATCTGAACATCTTCTTCCATCTCAAGGATAACAAAGTCTACTGGAATGAAGAATTTGCCCACTTTGATGGGGATGTTCTCAAGTATGCCCATAGGATATTTAATAGATCGATTAGCTAATTATAGTGAAATTGTCGTGGGCTTCAGTTCTCCGATCTCTAGCTTTTGGCATATTGATAGAGGCATTAAACTCACACTTGCCCCAAGATCGCAGAGGGCCTTATCTATTTTCTTGTTGCCAATGAGGTAGGGTATGGAGAAGCATCCTGAATCTTTCAACTTTGGAAGCAGTTTGTTTTGCAGTATGGCATTGCATTCCTCTATTAGAGCAACTGTCTCATAGTCTTCCAGTTTTCTTTTCTTTGACAAAATTTCCTTAAGAAATTTGGCATATGATGGCATCTGAGAGAGTGCTTCAATGAAGGGAATGTTGATATAAAGTTTCTGTAAATCTTCTAAAAGCTTTTCAAACTGCTTGTCCGATTTGGCTTTCTAAAATCTCTGAGGAAAAGGTAAGGGAGGCTGGTATGGCTCTGGTAACTTCTTTTTCTTCCCTACTTCCTCTTCCTGATCTTTCTTGGCTTCTTCCTCCTTTTTCTCTGCTTGGCTTTCAGATTTTTCTAAGATTTCCTCTATCGGTTCTTCCTCTGGTTGTAATAGAGTTCTCCCACTCCTCAATGTAACTGCCTTACAATGCTCCCTTGGGTTCATCTCTAGTTGACTAGGCAGTTTACCAGCAGCCTTACTTGAAAAACTTACTTGCTGAGCAATTTGATTCTCTAGCATCTTGTTATGGGTAGCAGGTTAATCCATTCTAGAAGTCAGTTGTTTAATTAATTCATTCTATTGTTGTTGAGCTGCTAGGAAACCTTCCATCATGGATTCTAAGGTCATCTTTAGTTCAGGTTACTAAGGTTGAGAAGGCGGCAGTGGTTGTGCAAAGTTTTGTTCTCTGTTCTGAAATCCAGGGGATGCTAGTGGTTTGTACCCCTGTTGTTTGTTTATTGGTTGATTCTGCTGATTGGACCATGAGAAATTTGGGTGGTTCCTCCATCCAGGGTTATAAGTGTTTGAATATGGATTGTTGGGCTGCCTCTGGTTAAAGTTTCCTCCATTATTCACATAGTTCATCTGTTCTGTGGGAGGTTCATTGAAGCTGTTATATTCTGAACTCATGTATCCTCCTCCATAGCTGTCCTCATGTTGATTGTTCATCCCTACAACATTGGCTTGCATTTTATCAAGCCTCCTTGTGAGCTGATCAAATTGAGCATTTATCATGCTTAGGGCGTCGACTTCCACAACCCCTACTATTCTCCTTGCGGTTTCTCTTTCATTTAACCACTCATAATTATGATATGTGACCCTCTCTAGAAGTTCAAGTGTTTGTGTCACTATTTTCTCCTTTAGGTCACCTTCTGTAGCTGAATCTACTGTGCTCTTTGTAGAGGGTAGTAACCCGTTATAGAAATTTTACACTAGTAGCCAATCCTCTATGCCATGGTGTGGACATTCCCTCTGCAGGTCCTTATATCTTTCCCATGCGTCATAGAGTGATTCACCTTCCTTTTGTCTGAAGGTGTTGAGCTCAAGCCTCAGTCTTGCAGTCTTTACAAGTGGGAAATACCTTGCTAGAAAAGCTTATGAGAGGTTTTCCCAAGTGGTGAACGTTCCAGCTAGTTGAGAAAGTAACCACTTCCTTGCTTTGTCTCGAAGGGAGAATGGGAATGCTCTGAGTCTTATGGCTTGATTAGACACTCCATTCATCTTAAACGTGTCACATAGGGCAAGAAAGCACTGGAGGTGATAGTGTGGATCTTCTGTTGGTGAACCTCCAAACTGGGTTTGTTGAATCATTTGAAGCCATGCTGGTTTTAACTCAAAGTTGTTGGCTTCCACTGTGAGTCTTGTGACACTAGGCTGAAATCCTTGACAGATGGACCTCCGTAGTGAAGGAGAGGAAGCATAGTGATTGGTTCATTAGAGCAATGAACTTAAAAATTTTCTTCTAGGGTTTCATGCATCATGCCACATCTCTTATGTGCCTAATTAATTTCAATACTCAATTGCATATTAAAACACTTTTAATATGTATTAGGATATATATTTGCCATTCAAAATTATGAATTAACAAATTAATTCAATTAAACCCTTGTTTAAAAGAGGAGTTTGAGCACTAACCTCTTTGATGCACTATGGATGTAATTGGCACCTTTAGGAAGTACCCAAGACCCCAAGTGTTTGTTAGTAGTATGCCCTAGAGCATATCATTTAGTATGTATCTTATATATGTTTTATTAATAAAAAGGCATTTTCACTTTTTCATTTACATAACATATTTATGTGTAATAGAAAAGGTCCATTGATATTTTGTTAGAAATTCTATTCTTAAGCTGTTAAGAATATGAGTGACACTATTTCTAGCACAAAGTATCATAAATTGGTTCACAATCGAGGATACTTCACAATAAGGACATGACTTATCCAGAAAGATTATAATCATGTTTACTCCCAAGTTATTTATATGAGATGGAATGGTGAGTCTCATGCCATATAAAAAACATGATAGGCACTTATGCATGATAAGTTGGCTGAACCAGTGACATTTATGACAAGCACATAGAGTTTACTCTTATCAATGCATTGTCATAAATTGTCACACCCTACCCCTTTGTAAGGCATAACATGATCCCGTAGTATACCTAATGAATTACCAACTCCGTCTACTGATAACCCATTAAATACACTACAAGTGATTTTAAAAACTTTTCTTACTTCTTTTACAGTGGTGAGCACTATTTACAGGTGTTAAAGACTTTGGTGAACTGAGTGAAATAACTAACTCATTTGGTTTATTTGGAATTTCTGTAAAAATTTTGGCAGAGTGCCATCTGTATTTTGGATAAAACAGTTCTTCAGAAAACCTGTAAAATGACACTTCAATACATTTCTCAACACAACAATTTATCAACTCAATTCCATAGAAATTTTTCAAAGTCTGAGATAAGGAAATATAATACAATTTTCACAAGTCAAATAACTCATAATTAATTTACAACTTCATGGTACAATTTGAATTTACAACTGCTCAAAACCAAAAACAAAATGTACATACAGTGTCATACATTACAGTACAAAATGCAAAATATTGGTATACTCATTATACCAGGTAATCCCTCGCTGGATGTATATGCAGCTTAGTCTGCTGCCCTGTCTCTACTGCGGCGACAATAAAAAGCTATCGCTGAGACAATGTCTCAGTGGTGCACAACATTAACCAAATACAATTTAAATCACAATTCGTAAATCATGTAAATAGTGGATACTTAAAATCATAGTTAAATTCAAGACAGTAATTGTCAACAAGAATTTAAACTCCATTTGTCAATATCACAATAATTTTCATAAGTTAGATCATGTTTGAATTCAAAAGACAGTATATGTCAATGAGAGTTTAAATCCATTTCACAATCTCACAATACATATCAATAAATCACACACAGCATAATCATGATCCATAGTTCAATTCGTCCCAAAAGCCAATGGCTAATGAGGTATTCAATTCGTCCCAAAAGTCGATGACTAATGAGGAATAACATAGCTAGCTAGCAAAAATATGAGTACTCATCCAATTCGTCCTCAATAGGCACACATCTCAACACTTCAGCCAGAGAGGGAATTCAATTCGTCCCACTAGACAAGCTAATGAGGAATACAATCAATATACATGATAGCTGTGGTTTCAAACCATTTCCAATGCTTTTAGATCAATAAGTATCCATAAATGTCATTCAAACAATTTTTCACAGTTTCAAACCATTCACAATATTTTTCAATCAATAAGTGTCCATCAAACTCATTTCCACAATTTAAAACAATAATATACAAATAGTCAATATTTATTTCAATTGAAAATAATTCAAAAGAAACAGTTGTTGTGCACAAACCTCTGATATTTGTCTCCTGGTCCTGACTCAGTATTTCTTTCCCTTTTCTTTGAGTCCTTGTTAATGAGAAACACAATTTGAAGTGTTTCAGTGCTAAATTAATTTGCCTCTAACGATAATGTTCGATAAACAATTCACTGAATACCTTTATTTGCTTAATCACCTAATATACCGACCCTCGATGCGTTTTAGGTAAATTAGGTTTTAGTGTCCTTTATACGTCACATTTGATAGGGTTTTAGGGTTGGTACGTGTTACCAAAGTCAATTCTAGGTATATTGCGTTTTCTTGCATTTTATTGCAAATTGCTGGATTTCGGGATACTAGTTTGACCTAGCCGTACAATCTAGTTCCCTCGGTTTTCGAGTTTTGGTCAAAACTACAAACTTGTAGATCTATGTCTTATTGCACGCGGGGAAAAATTTCAGGTCAATCCGAGTTAAGTAGACCAAGTTATGGTCATTATACTATTGCTGGTCAAATGGCATCAAATTAGGTCAATTTTAGGTCAATTTGGTCAACTTTGGTTCAGCCAGTTTTTGGACCCCAACTTGTGCAAGCTTTTTGACTTGCTTCTGGTCATTTCTGGGTTTTGGTGTCTTCATAAGACTTGTAGGTATGGGTCTTAACTATTCATAGTCAAAATTTCAGGTCAATTGGACCTGTTTTGAGTGAGTTATGGCCTAAACACTCACTGCTGCCCAATTGGTCATTTTTCAGGTCCTAATTGCACCTAATCCGAATTGGTCATTTTCTTAGGTCACCTTGCAAGCAGAATTTTGGTATGTTTTCTCAATGAAAGTTGGCACATTTTGTGCCTAGTTCCACCTCCAATTGGTCTCATACCAATTGAGGTTACACATTTAAACTTATTGGCTAAAATGTACACTGCCCTTGGTTACTTTGCTTAACACACATCAATCACACACATTTACCTTGCAATATGTTTACTTCCCTACCAAATCTGTTTTGGTACATTACCAAAACCACATCCCACTTTACATTATCCTCACTTTGGGCAGATTACAATTATCTTCAATACACCAATTAAAGTTCACATTTACAAAGTCTAAATACAATCACATACACACCTAAACATCACTAATTCTCACATACACTTTACAAATTAATTTCATACACATATCCATCACTCCTTCTATGTCAACAATTCTCCCCCCCTTAAATAAATTTCCATGAATACATACATTTATTCAAGTGTCCACAAGCTTCCGAAATTGTACTTCAACTATAAGTGTCATACTATTCATTAAATCTCATTCCAAGTGAAAAAATCACCTTATACATGTGAAGTAATTCACTAGGTCATTAAATCATCATGAGAGGTCCGGATTTACTTCAATCTCTTCAATTGACATGACATGAGATGATCTGTCGACCTCCTTAACATGGACACATGGAAGACACTGTGTATCCTTGCTAGCTCTGGAGGTAATGCCAACCAATATGCCAAAGGACCCACTCTTTCCAGAACTTCATATGGTCCGATGAAACGAGGACTCAGTTTCCCCTTTCTGCCAAATCTCATAATCCTCTTCCAAGGAGAAACTTTGAGGAATACCTTATCACCCACTGCGTACTCAATATCTCTTCTTTTCATATCAACATAGGACTTCTGACAGCCTTGAGTCTATCTGTAATCAATCTGATCTTTTCCTCTGTCTGCTGAACAATTTCTGGCCCAATCATCTTCCTTTCACCTACCTCATCCCAACATAGGGGAGTTCTGCACTTTCTACCATACAAAGCTTCATATGGAGGCATCCCTATGCTTGATTGGTAGCTGTTGTTATAAGCAAACTCAATCAAAGGCAAGTGTGTATCCCAACTACCTTCAAATTCAATCACACAAGCCCGTAGCATATCCTCCAATATCTGAATAACCCTCTCGGGTCGCCATCCATGCATGGGTGGAATGTTGTCTTTGAAGTTCAATCTAGTTCCTAGGGCTCTCTGAAGACTACCCCAGAATCTAGAAGTGAACCTAGGATCTCTGTCAGACACAATTGATACTGGCACTCCATGCAATTTTACAATCTCATATATGTACAATCTGGCCAATCTTTCCAGGCTATAGTCCATCCGAACTGGTAAAAAGTGAGCAGACTTGGTCAACCTGTCAACTATAACCCATACTGCATCATGACTACTCTGTGTTCTTGGAAGTCCTGTAACAAAATCCATAGTTATTCGTTCCCATTTCCACTGCATCGACAAAGGATGTAATAAACCAGCTGGAACTTGATGTTCTGCCTTTACTTGCTGACAAGTTAGGCATTTGGAAACGAATTTAGCTATATCTCTTTTCATGCCCATCCACCAGTAATGCTCTTTCAGCCCTCTGTACATTTTAGTTCCACCAGGGTGCATAGCATATGGAGACTCATGTGCTTCCTTCATAATGATTTGTCTCAATTCCACATCACTAGGAACGCACATTCTGCCCTGATGTAGCAATAAACCATCCTCTCTCACAGAGAATTCAGGTTTCTTGCCCTGCTGGACTTCTTTCAGTAGCTTCTGATACTTTTCATCATCGGCGACCATTACGATCGATCAATCAACACCGGCTGTACATGCCAAGCAACTCTCGCTTGTCCTCATCATCAATCTCTAAAGCGGCATCTTTGTGCTTTCAATTCACATACCATGGACATAGGAGAAACTCTGAGATTTGCCATAGTCTTGCGACTTAAGGCGTCAGCCACTACATTTGCTTTTCCTGGCTGATAGTCTATTAAGCAATCATAATCTTTGATGAGTTCTAACCATCTCCTCTGCCTCAAATTCAATTCCTTCTGGGTACCTAAGTACTTCAAGCTCTTGTGATCTGTGAAAATGTAGCATTTCTCTCCATACAGATAGTGTCTCCAGATCTTCAAAGCAAAAACAATAGCTGCTAACTCCAGGTCATGTGTTGGGTAATTCCTCTCATGCGGTTTCAGCTGGTGTGATGCATAAGCAATGACATTCCGATCTTGCATCAGTACACAGCCTAACCCATTATGAGAAGCATCACTATAAACTGTGTATTCTTTACCCGGAGTAGGTAAAGTGAGGACTAGAGCTTCAGTCAAACACCTCTTCAACTCATCAAAACTCTGCTGACATTTATCTGTCCACTGAAATTTTACATCTTTCCGAAGCAGTTTGGTCAGTGGAGAAGATAACATAGAAAACCCCTTCACAAACTGGCGGTAATATCCAGCTAGACCAAGAAAACTGTGAATTTCTGTGATGTTCCTGGGCGACTTCCAATTAAGGATAGCTTCTACCTTGCTGGAATCTACCTTGATCCCTTCAGCTGACACAACATGTCCCAAAAAGGAGATTTCTTTCAGCCAAAATTCACATTTCGACAATTTGGCGTATAGTTGTTTCTCCCTTAAAGTCTGCAGTACAATCCGCAGATGTCTATCATGCTCCTCTGCATTCCTTGAATATATCAAAATATCATCAATAAACACCACCACAAATTGATCAAGATATGGTCTGAAGATAGTGTTCATCAGATCCATGAAAGCAGCTGGAGCATTTGTTAACCCGAATGGCATTACTAGAAACTCATAGTGGCCATATCGAGTTCTGAAAGCAGTTTTTGGAATACTCTGCTCTTGCACCTTCAACTGATAATAACCAGATCGCAAATCAATTTTGGAGAATATAGCTGCACCCTTCAACTGATCAAACAGATCATCAATGCGAGGCAATGGATATCTGTTCTTTATTGTCACCTTATTCAACTGCCGGTAGTCAATGCATAAGCGGAGAGTACCATCCTTCTTCTTAACAAACAACACTGGTGCTCCCCAAGGTGACACACTAGGGCGGATGAAGCCCTTTTCAAGTAGTTCTTGCAATTGTATCTTCAACTCCTTCAACTCTGCTGGCGCCATTGTGTATGGCGTTATGGAGATTGGATCCACACTAGGCATAACATTAATTTCAAACTGCACTTCTCTTTCCAGAGGTAATCCTGGCAATTCTTCAGGAAACACATTTGGAAAGTCATATACTGTAGGGATGTCCTTCAATGCTGGACTCCCCACTTGGGTGTCTACCACATGTGCCAAGTAGGCTTCACACCCCTTTCTGATCATTTTTCTGGCTAGTGCAGCCGAAATGATGTTTGATGCCAATAACTGCCTCTCCCTTTGTATCACCACATCACTGTACTCACGAAGGCCAAAAGTGACTGTCTTCAGCCTACAGTCAATCATGGCATGATGCCTAGCTAACCAATCCATGCCCAAGATGATATCATAATCTCTGAAGGGCATTTCAATGAAATCAGACAGGAAAGTGTGTCCTTGGATCACCAAAGGACAATCTCTATACATTCTATTAACCCTGACTTCCTGTCCTAGTGGACTCGTTACTAGCACCTCAAAGTCCATTTTTGTACATGGAACAGCAATGCAATCAATGATGCTAGCACTCACATAAGAATGGGTAGAACCCGGATCAAATAACACAAACACATTTTGGTTAAAAGTTGAGAAGGTACCAGCCACAACATCAGATGTCTCGGCCTCTTCTCTCTGTCTCATGGCATAGACTCTGACTGGAGCACTATCTTGCTCTGAATGTTTTACTGTGCCTTGGCTGCCTGCTGGGTTACCTCTACCCCTGCCTCTACCTCTGCTAGGTGGTTGTGAATTTCTAGTGACAAGGGTCTGAACTGACCCTTCTGCAGTAGTAGGAGGTGGTCCAACTCTGCGACTACTGGTGCAGTCCTTGGCAAAGTGTCCGGTGCCTCCACAGTTATAACAGGCTCCAATAGCCTTGTAACAGATTCCACCATGATTCTTTCCACAAGTTTCACATTGGCGGGGAGGGTAGGAACCTCTAGTACTCTGCTGACCAGATAGGGGAGGTCTCTGTCCTGAATATCTTCCCCTACCAGATTTCTTGCCACCTCTGCCATGTCCCCCATAGTTCTTCCTCTTTCTAGTATGACCACTGGAACTCTGTTCTACTGATTTTCCCTCTTTCTCTGTCTTCTCTGATATCTTTTTCTCTAGAGCAGTCTCAAACTCAACTCTTTCCAACTCTAGGGCTTGAGAAACAAGTTCAGAGAAGTTAGTGTGTTTGAAGTCGATCACTTGTACTCTGATACTGGGCTTCAAGCCAGTTTCAAACCTCTTGCATCTTTCCCTGCTGGTAGCAAGCAAACTTACTGCATAATGGCTCAGGCGGGAAAATTCTCTTTCATACTCAGCCACTGATCTGTTCCCCTATTTCAAACTTAGGAACTCTTGCAGCTTCTGGTCTACATAAGCATCAGGGATATATTTCTGCCTGAATTCCCTGAGGAAGTCATTCCATGTTAGCACTGCAGGTTCTACCAGACTGTGGGGAATGGTTTTCCACCAGTCATAAGCATCCCCTTGTAGTAAGGACACTGAGTATTCAAATCTAAGCTCTTCTGTACAATGTAGCTTCTTGAACACCCTATCCATCCTCTCTAACCATTGTTCAGCTTCTAGAGGATCTACTGTCCCCTTAAACTCTGTAGCCCCATACTTCATCAATTTATCATACTGCCTCGTAGGAGACTGTGGTTGTACCACTGGTCTCTGTATTGGGACTTGAGTAGGCGCATTACCAGCCATTTGTTGGAACATTGCAGCCATCTGCTGAGCGAACTGAGCAGGGGCTGGTGCAGCTGAACCACTAACATTATGTAGGCCTGGGGCATCCCCTTGCACCTCAGCCTCAATAGATTGATCGACTGAACGATCACCCTCTTCCATATTCAATGCGAGGATTTAAGATCTCCTGAACAAATAACACAAGGAGATTTCCTCCTGTTAGTGCATATTTATAATGTAATGTACTGTATGTATCAAACAATGATATTGAGCAGTTGTACTATGAAGAAAGAATATTCAAGTAACAGGTGAAAACAGAGTTTAAAAACTTTGCTCTGATACCACTAAAACATGTCACACCCTACCCTCCAGAAGGCATAACATGATCCCGTAGTATACCTAATGAATTACCAACTCCGCTTCATCGATAACCCATTAAATACACTACAAGGGATTTTAAAAACTTTTCTTACTTCTTTACTGATGGTGAGCACTATTTACAGGTGTTAAAGACTTTGGTGAACTGAGTGAAATAACTAACTCATTTGGTTTATTTGGAATTTCTGTAAAAATTTTGGCAGAGTGCCATCTGTATTTTGGATAAAACAGTTCTTCAGAAAACCTGTAAAAAGACACTTTAATACATTTCTCAACACAACAATTTATCAACTCAATTCCATAGAAATTTTTCAAAGTCTGAGATAAGGAAATATAATACAATTTTCACAAGTCAAATAACTCATAATTAATTTACAACTTCAAGGTACAATTTGAATTTACAATCTTCAAAACCAAAAACAAAATGTACATACAAAGGTCATACATTACAAGACAAAATGCAAAATATTGGTATACTCATTATACTGTAATCCTCATTTGGATGTATATGCAAATTTTAGTCTCACGCCTGTCTCTCTCAACTCGCGATAAGAATAAAGCTATCATTTGAGACAATGTCTCATGGTGCACAACATTAACCAAATACAATTTAAATCACACCAGTAAATCATGTAAATAGTGGATACTTAAAATCATAGTTAAATTCAAGACAAGAATTGTCAACAAGAATTTAAACTCCATTTGTCAATATCACAATATTTTTCATAAGTTAGATCATGTTTGAATTCAAAAGACAGTATATGTCATTGAGAGTTTAAATCCATTTCACAATCTCACAATACATATCAATAAATCACACAAATCTAAATCATGATCCATAGTTCAATTCGTCCCAAAAGCCAATGGCTAATGAGGTATTCAATTCGTCCCAAAAGTCGATGACTAATGAGGAATAACATAGCTAGCTAGCAAAAATATGAGTACTCATCCAATTCGTCCTCAACAGGCACACATCTCAACACTTCAGCCAGAGAGGGAATTCAATTCGTCCCACTAGACAAGCTAATGAGGAATACAATCAATATACATGATAGCTGTGGTTTCAAACCATTTCCAATGCTTTTAGATCAATAAGTATCCATAAATGTCATTCAAACAATTTTTCACAGTTTCAAACCATTCACAATATTTTTCAATCAATAAGTGTCCATCAAACTCATTTCCACAATTTAAAACAATAATATACAAATAGTCAATATTTATTTCAATTGAAAATAATTCAAAAGAAACAGTTGTTGTGCACAAACCTCTGATATTTGTCTCCTGGTCCTGACTCAGTATTTCTTTCCCTTTTGCTGAGTCCTTGTTAACTGAGAAACACAATTTGAAGTGTTTCAATGCTAAATTAATTTGCCTCTAACGATAATGTTCGATAAACAATTCACTGAATACCTTTATTTGCTTAATCACCTAATATACCGACCCTCGATGCGTTTTAGGTAAATTAGGTTTTAGTGTCCTTTATACGTCACATTCGATAGGGTTTTAGGGTTGGTACGTGTTACCAAACTCAATTCTAGGTATATTGTGTTTTCTTGCATTTTATTGCAAATTGCTGGATTTCGGGATACTAGTTTGACCTAGCCGGACGATCTAGTTCCCTCGGTTTTCGGGTTTTGGTCAAAATTACAAACTTGTAGATCTATGTCTTATTGCAAGCGGGGCAAAATTTCAGGTCAATCTGAGTTAAGTAGACCAAGTTATGGTCATTATACTATTGCTGGTCAAATGGCATCAAATTAGGTCAATTTTAGGTCAATTTGGTCAACTTTGGTTCGGCCAGTTTTTGGACCCGAACTTGTGCAAGCTTTTTGACTTGCTTCTGGTCATTTCTGGGTTTTTGTGTCTTCATAAGACTTGTAGGTATGAGTCTTAGCTATTCATGGTCAAAATTTCAGGTCAATTGGACCTGTTTTGAGTGAGTTATGGCCTAAACACTCACTGCTGCCCAATTAGTCATTTTTCAGGTCCTAATTGCACCTAATCCGAATTGGTCATTTTCTTAGGTCACCTTGCAAGCAGAATTTTGGTATGTTTTCTCAATGAAAGTTGGCACATTTTGTTCCTAGTTCCACCTCCAATTGGTCTCATACCAATTGAGGTTACACATTTAAACTTATTGGCTAAAATGTACACTGCCCTTGGTTACTTTGCTTAACACACATCAATCACACACATTTACCTTGCAATATGTTTACTTCCCTACCAAATCTGTTTTGGTACATTACCAAAACCACATCCCACTTTACATTATCCTCACTTTGGGCAGATTACAATTATCTTCAATACACCAATTAAAGTTCACATTTACAAAGTCTAAATACAATCACATACACACCTAAACATCACTAATTCTCACATACACTTTACAAATTAATTTCATACACATATCCATCACTCCTTCTATGTCAACATTCTGCCAACATTTCCATGAATACATACATTTATTCAAGTGTCCCCAAGCTGCCGAAAATCGTCCTTCAACACCAAGTGTCCTACAATTCATTAAATCTCATTCCAAGTGCAAAGATCACCTTATACATGTGAAGTAATTCACTAGGTCATTAAATCATCATGATCAACATCATTCTCATCAATTATATGTACAAATACTTCATCAAATACATGACTTCATGGCTGTCCAAAATGAACACAACAATAACTCTTCAAACTCAAAAATTTTCTTCACAAACCCAACACCCATAACATGTACACAAAACTTAACAAAGCTATCTTCAAAAATATGAACTTACCTTATGTTTGGAGCTTGTTAACCTTGCTTAAACTTCTCAAATTTAGTATCAAACTCTTCCTTGTGATGAGTAGACAAAGTTTCATGAAGGAACCTAAGAGATTGGAGTTGAAAATGGAGAGTTAAGAGAGCTTGCATGAAACGTCAATGGTGGCTTCCTCTTTCTCTCAATTCGGCATGGATGAGGAAATGGAGAAGATGAGTTTTGCAGATTGTTTATTTGATGTACACCTACCCCTTTGTGTTTATTTTATTCCTTAGTGGTCCACTCATTTAAATTAAATCATAAAATAAGCTTAAATGTGTTATTTACACATTTTTCACCCCACTTTTGGCTATTTGTATTAGGTACCCCTCTTTTAATTTTTCATTTCATTTTCTAAGTGTAATATTATTTATTTTTAATGGACATTTAGGTCAAAAGACAATTCGTGTCAAATGACCATAATGCCCCTGTTCGGGTTACGTTCCTGATTTTTTCGGTAACACCGGGTTTTGTCTGTTTTTCGATTTCTCACTTTTCTTTGTACTAATTATTTAATTTTTCTTTGATCTTTCTAATGATATTTATTCTTCAATAAGGGTCTATTTAAGTCCTAAAAATGTTTTCCAGGGTTCCCCGCAGTCCAGGCCTAGTCAACGGTGCACGCCGTGACTTCCCAGTGCGGTCACCCATCGTTAGGTTTCCCGGCTCGTTTAACTTGATCACATTTCTTTGCTATTATTTTTCCTTTGTTTTTCTTGTATTTTCTTTTCTTGTATTTCATTATTTTATGTCTCCTCACTCATATTGAAGTGTAGTTCTGGGCATCCTAGCTGTCCGGACAACACTGGTCACTGGAGCAGCAGAACACACAATCGAACTTAGGGGTGTTACATAAATCATATCAGTGCATATAATCTTTAAACCTGAGATAGCACAGTTATCTTTTATATAGGTGGTTTGAGTTTGATACCGCTTTCATACCTGTACTGTGTATGGGTATATGGGCATGTGTTAGCTCCTACTAGTTATATATGGAGGTAGGTGTTGATCAAGATGGAATCTGTTACCCTAAGTAAATAGGGATAAAATCCTATGTTCATTTAATTATTCTTGATGTTTCAAGTTCCTGGCCAAGACAGATAGATTTAATCAGAAAAGAGTTTCTGATGAGAAAATCTTTTTAATCAAGAATTGGAATTAAAAGAGAATATAATATTCATAGCAAATGGAGTTTGACATAAACCATGACTCCAGCTCGAATTGGGATTTTGTAACAGAGAGATTCTAGTGCATGGTAACATATGATAAAAGATTCATTTAAGGAATTCCTTATTATTAATTGGGTGGCCATGGCATGCTATGCTAAGTGTTAACCATGGTCTATGAGGTGCATAAAATGATTTAGAGAAATCATTTATGGTGAGAAAGAGTTCTGATGATATTAAGAGTTAATATCATATCTCAGCCAATTAGTGACGAGCCTAGTGAATCACACACATACACAAGTAATCACCGAGTTAAATGTGATTTAATTAATTAGTTAAAGAGTTTAATTGATTAATTAAATAGGTTTGGTTTGCAATTAGATTGAAAAGTCCCTAGCATGACTTGAAACCAAATCTAGGTTATTGGATGTATAGTATAAGTTAAATTTATATTTAAAGTGTTCAAATATTAATTTAATTATAAGAAATTAATTAATAGAGATTAATTAATTAATTTATATTTGATAAAAATTGATTAGAAGAGGAGAAAAAATTATTTTGGGTTGAGAATTCAAAATTACAACACAAGGATAATTTGATCATTTCACAGGGTGACATATGGCACCATGAGATGGTGACACATGGCACCATATAAGATTGTTATTTGTCTTCCAATCATGTAAGATGACCAAAGCCAAGATTAAATCTACCTTTGACACTTGGCTTAATGTGATTAGGTTAATTTGTCATACCTTAGCTCTTGTAAGGCATGACATGTTCCTGTAGCATACCTAATGAATCACCGAACTCCACCTACCGATAACCCATTAGTTATGCTACAAAGGATTTTAAAACAAACCATAGCTTTTTATCTTATCAATTCTTTTGCGGAAAACTGTATGAGAATAGTTAAAATTCCATGTAAACATTCATTGGAAATAATGATAGAGTAAATATTGTAAAAGTTACATTTTCATAAGTCTCAAAGTAAAATACAAAATAGTTACAAACTCAAAATGTGATAGCAATGCAATGCTTTTAAATACAAACTTCTCAATGTCCGTACATCCATGCATATAGGTGCAAAATACATCAAAAGCAAATTACAGGGGTATAAATACAATATATACCCACAAACAATACCAAAATGCTGCTTTCAAGTCTCTCACTCAGCAGCCTTCTCCTTTCCCTTACCTGCGACAGCATAAAGAAGCTATCGCTGAGTATATCACTCAGTGGTGCATAACTAATAACTTTAAAACTTAAGATAAAACACAATTTGTCAAAGCATAATAAATCACATTTTTCTTAAGTATGAAAACTTCACAATAGTTCTAAATTCATAGGAGCCATTTGTTAGAATAACATTTCAAATGAGAAATCATACTTCATAAATCACAATTCACAAAGCATTGGTGTTGCCAACATCAACACACAGTTTAGGCCATGACACAAAATTTCACGATCAGTGCCGTGTTGTACACCACGACAAAGCAATCTCAACCTCACTAACCGTTATTAATGAGGGAAGGGCTAGCTAGCTAATGAATACTCATGTAGTCTTACCCCACTAACCATTATTAATGAGAGACATAGTCAATATCAATTATAAAACCCCAAGTAGCCGTTACTACTAGGGAGTTCCGAAGGGACTGTTATACTAACTGTGGTTTCAAAACAATTTTTAAGAGTTTCTAAATCAATAATCATGTTTGCAAAACAATAACATATTCAAATCATCATAAAACCCATAAAAGGGGTGGCAACATACAAATTCCTCAAATACAAGAGAAAAACATACCTCATTCAAAATAAACTCATTTCAAATCAAACTCATTCAAATAAACTCATTCAAATCAATTTACGAAGCTAAAACAAAGAAAAAGATTAGTTGTGCACAAACCTTCAATGCTCTCCTTTCTCTTTACTCACTATTCCTTGTTCGTTCTAACTTCTTTTTTTACTGAAAATATACAAATAGAATACCTCAATACCAATCTCAATTGCTATCAAAAACTCATTACATGCATGTCTAATGCATCCCAAGTTAGCTTTGCAAATTTTAGAAAATTTTGGTTTTGGACAGCTTGGTGCCCCAATCTTTAAACCCAATTTTTACCTAGTTTCGATCATAATTTGGTGAGGTGTTCTTCATAAAAATTGTTCATCTAGGTCTTAAATTTATTTTCCTTTTTTGAATCGCCTAATTCGGAGCTGTGTAGCTCAAGTTATGCCCAAAACAAGATTACTATTCACGTCACTATTCATGCTGCAGATTCAGTTCTAGCAGATTTATCAATCCAAATTTGTTAAGCGATTTGATCAAGTTAAGTCCATAATTTGGTTTAATTTTCTTCATACAAAATGTTCTACTATGTCTTAGGTTTCCATCGGTTCAAGAATCTCCTAAATCAGAGTTTTCTAGAGAGAGTTATGGCCATGCAAATTTTACTGTTCATATGGTAAATCTACAGTTCTGCAGATTCGGTAATTCAACTTTGCTCAATAATTTGATTAGGTTAAGTCTATAATTTGGCCTCAAGTTCTTCATATGAAATGTTCTACTATGCCTTAGGTTTCTATCGGTTCAAGAATCGCACAAATCGGAGTTTTCTAGAGAGAGTTATGGCCATGCCAAATTTACTGTTCACTTGGTCAAATTCTGCAGGTTCCAAAATTGTGTCTCTAAGTTCAAGCCAAGATTTAGGCAATTTCTGGGCAGTTTCTGGGGTGGGTCTCTTCATGAAAATTCTAGCCCTATGTCTTAAGTTTCATTTCCAATTGGTTTCACACCAATTGGAGTTGTGTAGCTCAATTTATGGGCTGTCAAACACACTGAACTCAGTGTGCAAATTCTGCCCTAGGTTTAAATTTTCATTTCTTCAATTATTCCCTCTAACCAACTCAATTCACATTTAATTCACCTAAAATGATTATAATTTAGCATTGACACATCAATGGCACTTCCTAGCACAAACCCCACAATTTTCAAACACCAAAGTTTGTAATTTTCCCTAATCCTACCATTTCATTACCTCAATTCATCAACCCAATGTCAATTCAAACTAAATAAACCTCAAATTACCATAATTTAACACTACACACACCAATTTCACTCTCTAGCACCAAAACTCTAATTTTCCCATGAACCTTAATCTCTCATAATTAAATTTATACACATTTCAGGCAATTTCTTTGCCCCAATCATTTATACTACTTAAACTAAGCTTAATCTCATCATAAATTTCATTCAAAGACATCAAATCCTAACTTTTCTCCAATTTTGGCCAAAACCTAGTTTAGATTCCATACATGTTTTCTTTCATTTTCTTATGAAATTTCATGCTTTCTCATGTAAATTCATCACACCCAAACTTGATTTAAAGCATATTTGGTAAATTAAGCATGAAAGAGAAAGCTTACCTCACTTGATAATTTTTTCCACTTCCAATCTCTTCCAAATCTTGCTCTTCTTGTTTTTAGTCTCTCAATCAAAGATCTCTTTGATGTTTTCTTTTAGTGGGTTATGGAATTTATGAAGGGAATTGAGGTGAATCAAGACTTGGAAGGGAAAACAATGGTGGAAGAAGATTGGAGAAGAAGAGAAAAGAAAAGAGAGGGAGAGAGAAGATGGGTGGTGGCATGGAAGAAGGGAAAGAAGGAGACTTATCTTCTTTTATACTTATTTATTCCTTTTTAATTAAATAATTAAGTTTAATTGTCAAAAGCCCATAAGTCATTAATTTTAATTAGGTCAAAAAATGGAATTTAAATTCTAGATTTTTGCCTTTTTTATTTTCTTTCCACTTTTACTCTAATTTTTTCCTCAATATTTTTTCATAATTCAATATTTTATTTTCATTTAATTAAATTGATATTTTGGTTAAAAATCAACTCTTAAAGTGAATTGACCAAAATGCCCCTTATGGAGTCATAATCCCTCTTTTACAATATACCCAGTGAGTCCTTATATTTTTGAATCACTTGAATTTTTATTGTGTCTATCTCAATTAATTTTCTATTTATTTTTTATCCTCAAGGTGTCTTTAAATAGTACTAGCCACGGACCAAAAATAGTACTATTCATAATTCGGAGGTTCAGGGTGCTACAATTCTCCCCTCCTTAAAAATAAATTTCATCCTCGAAATTTACCTGGTCTCAGTCTCTGAATAGCTATGGGTCTTGTCTCCTCATGTCCTCCTCACACTCCTATGTAGCCTCCTGGCCTGAATGATGGTTCCACAACACTTTGACTAGAGGTATCTTCTAACACCCCTATATTCGGTAGTGCGGTCTACTGTTTCAGTGACCAGTGTTGTCCGGACAGCTAGGATGCCTAGAACTACACTTCGATATGAGTGAGGAGACATAAAATAATGAAATACAAGAAAAGAAAATACAAGAAAAACAAAGGAAAAATAATAGCAAAGAAATGTAACCAAGTTAAGCGAGCCGAGAACCCTAGCAATGGGTGACCGCACCGAGAAGTCACGGTGTGGACCGTTGACTAGCCCTGGACTGCGGGGAACCCTGAAAAATATTTTTAGGACTTAAATAGACCCCTATTGAAGTATAAATACCATAAGAAATATTAAATAAAAATTAAATAATTAGTACAAAGAAAAGTGAGAAATCGAAAAACGGACAAAACCCGGTGTTACCGAAAAATCGGGAATGCAACCCGAACAGGGGCATTGTGGTCATTTAACACCCCGAGTTGCCTTTTGACCTAAATGTCCATTAAAAATAAGTGATATAAATATTTTGAAAATGTCATGAAAATAAGAAATTTTACACATAATACAATTAAAGGAATTATGGGTAAATAATTGAGATATTCATAAGTTTAATTATTATAATGTTAACCTAAAGTTAGTGGAATGTTAGTGGCACATATTATATTTATTAATCTCAATCAGTGGAGTGTATAAATACCTAAGTGGACAGATTTCATTACCAAAACCACCTCATTTTTTCATTCCAAGCAACATTGCCGAACTTGATTTTCTCTCCTTAAGACTCCATGGCCACCCACCACGCATGAACTCCAATCCACCATTTCAAGCCATAATTTCTTCACTTGTTCTTCATTAAAGTTACTCTACATAGCTTGGGCAGTATTTAGGCAGCAAAAGGAAGCAAGATTGGTGAGTTTTGATGAAGCTCCGCAAAAGGTTAGTGCTAGTTTTCCTTACCTCACTTGATTAAACTTTATACTAAGGTTGAAATGAGTTGAATGGTGAAGAAATTGGAAGATTTTAATGGGTTATTGATGTGTACAATTTTTGGCAGCCATGGAAACACTTTGAGGACAACTTATTCTTGCTTCTAAATGGTAGATTAAAGGATTGATTAAATGTATATGTGTGTAGGAAATTATTTGGGTGATGTATACTTAGTATATATGGATGTGTATTTGAAATTTAAAGCTTGGGAATTAATGGAATGTAATGCATGAATTGGCAGCCTGGTTGGGTGAACCATAAGGATGTTATTTCATGTTTTGATGATTGAATATTAATGTTGAATTGTGTTAGTTGTGATGGCAGTTTGGGTATATGTGTGATGGTGTGAAGTTGGGCATGTAAATGAGCATGAATAGGTAGTTAAATTATTGTAATTGAATTTGACAAATTCTGCACTTTGTGGTGTATTTTGAATGTGATTGTAAGCTGCCAAAATGATTGACAATATTTGGTAAAATATGTTTAGGTTAGGGTACAAACCAGAATTGGCATGAAGGTAAAGTTTGGTAAGTGTTAAAGGTGATCTTGATGAGTATAAACAAAATGTAATAGGGCAGTTTGTGTTATGGGCTTAGAACCTTAAGTGTGTGGCTCCAACTGGTATGAAACCAATTGGAGGTAAAACTAGGCACAAAATGTGCCAACTTTCATGAAGGAAGCTTGCCAAAATTCTGCTTGCAAGGTGGCTTGAAAAATGACCAAATCCGGATTAACTGCAAATAAGGCCTGAAAATTTACCATTTGGGCAGCAGTTAGTGTTTAGGCCATAACTCACTCAAAATAGGTCCAATTGACCTGAAATTTTAACCATGAATAGTTAAGACCCATTTCTACAAGTCTTATGAAGATACCAAAGCCTGGAAATGACCATAAGCAAGTCAAATAGCTTGCACAAGTTTGATCACATAATTAAATTTTGATTATACACATAATTAAAATGTTTGCCCATGACTAATTAAAATGTTTAATTAGGATTTTTAATCACATAATTAAATTTTGATTCAAATCTGAATTTTTAAATTTGTTTGAATTATATTTAAATCTGGATTTTAAAGTTGAATATGAGATATTCAATTTAATTTTAGTATGTATGTTTTATTTAATTGTTAAAATGGTGATATGCATGATGGATGATCATGGACAATAAAAGACCAATGTGATTGGATTTATTTTTTTTATGTTTCTTTGGGTTGTAAATTAATTATTTTATTTTAATGACATGTATTATAAAGTTTATAATATTTTTGGATTGTAATTTCATTTATTTGGTTCTTATAAATTCACCTTAGTATGCCAACAATTACTATGTAATTGGATTGCAAGAAGATCAAGGAGGTCACGAGCATTGATGGGACCAGTGGGAGGAATTCAAGATCAAGTGTTGATTATGTACTCCATCAGCAACTCTTGTAATATGAATGAATGAAATGCACCTAGGAATGCCCTAATTCAATTCTTGTTGGCTCAGAATTGAATCCCTTAGAAAGTCCATGATCATACCATATTTATATGTTTATCCATGAATGCATGAGATTTATGGGAATGTATGCAAGTATATGATATATGCATGCTAATTGGATAATGTGCAAAGTGAGACCATAATAGTAATTAGGCAGACTACAAAATTTCCAAACAAATGATTAAGTTGGAAATAGTATAATTAAAGGTAATTATATCATGGGCCCTCCATTGAGGCAATTATTTTAAGAAATTTTAAGTACTTACATATGATGCAATTAATTTAAGAGATTTTCTTAAGAATAATTGTTAAGCATGAGATGTTGTAAATATGTAAATGGTTTGGTGGCCAATAATGGATGTGCCTGAGGACATTAAAATTATTTGCTTGTTTGCTGGCTCAATGGGATCAACTTAACTAATGCAAGATAAGTCACTAATGGATGTGCCTGAGATTTTAAGCATTAGGGGCTAGGTAAAAGCATTGAACCTCACATGAGATGTGATGGGCAAGGAGTTGCTCACTTATAGTTTATTGTAATTCCAATAATGGATGTGCCCGAGGATGATCAATAAGATTATAAAAATTCAATCACCCACTAGAAATCCATCCAATTAGGATTTCCATTTTCTACTTTGGAAGTGTAGGATTCGCTAAGTTAGTGGGAGGACCAATTTGATTAAAAGACCATAATCATTTTGGTTAAATACATGATACATTTACTAATTAATCTGGTTATTTTCTGTAATTAATTTTTTGATAATAATGAGCACACTACAACCACCACCATCCAATATCCTTGCGAGCATACTTGATCACAATAGGTTGACAGGACCTAATCTTTCTGATTGGCTAAGAAATTTGAAACTTGTCCTGAACTTTGAACATATAGAATATGTTCTAGACTCATAGGTTCCTGGTCCTTTACCTCCATAGGCCACTCAAGAGGAACATGAAACTTTGGACAAGCGAAAGGAGCATGATATGAGAGCCAAGTGTTACATGTTTGCTTCTATGAGTAATGAGTTACAGAAGCAATATGAGAACATGCAATATGCAAGTGAGATCCTCCTTCACCTACAAAAGTTGTATAGTGAACATAGCAGGAATTCCAGGTATGAGATATCTAGGCAGCTATTTCGCATGAGGATGTTTGAGGGACAAAATGTTAGGGATCATGTCCACAAGATGATTCAGCTTATGGAGCAGCTGGAACATCTTGACTTTAACATGGATTTCGAACTGCAGACGGATTTGATCCTTCAGTCCCTTCCTGAGTCATTTAGGAATTTTGTGACAAATTTCCATATGACTAAGCAGGAATACACCATGGCTAGTTTACTTAACATACTGGTTAGTGCCCAAAACAATATACCGGGCAATAAAAGAAAAGAGGTAGCTTTGATTGCATCTTCTTTTGCTGAAAAGTCCAACAAGAAGAAGGGTAATAAGAAAAAAAAAATCTCAAATTCCTAGTCCTTCCAAGAAGATAGCTAAACAGAAAGGGAAGACCAAAGCTGATGGAGGCAAAGGAAAGTGTTTCCACTGCTAGAAAGATGGGCACTGGAAAAGGAATTGCCCAGAGTATCTTGCTTCTCTGAAAGATAAGAAGGATACACCTTTAGAATGTTTGTCCATATCTTGTTATTCAGATGTTGATGATGCTCATAGTTCATCTACAGTTTGGGTTTTAGATACTGGTGCGAGTTCTCACATTTCTTATGATATGCAGGAACTAGTAAACAGTAGCAACTTGCGTTCTCGAGATGTTAGACTCCGGATTGGCGATGGCTCAACTGTTGAAGCTTTAGCCATAAGATCTAAATCTTTTTAAATGTCTGGACATGTTTTGTGTTTGAATAATATTTTATATGTACCTGATGCTTTTAAGAACATCATTTCTATATCTAGTTTAACTAGAAATGGCTATGAATTTTAGTTCACAGATGACGTTTGCAATATTTATTTTGGAAATAAATATGTTGGTTCAAGTTATATGCATGATGGTCTTTATTATTTGGATAATAATGACAAACACAAATTGAATGCAAGTGATCTAAATGAATGCAATGCCATGGTGAAAATCAACTCAAGTTCAAAATATATTTGGCACTTAAGATTAGGTCATGTTGTAGAAGATAGGATTGCAAAACTAGAGAAAATGGAGATTCTATCCTCATTGGATTCTGAACCTACTCCAACTTGTGAATCCCGCCTTCAGGGCAAAATGACCAGATCACCTTTTGTTGGACAAGGACTAAGAGCTAAAAATATTTTATAGTTAATACATAGTGATGTATGTGGTCCATTTAAAGAAATGGCTAGAGGCGGTTTTCATTACCTTTACTGATGATAAATCAAGGTTTGGGTCATTGTATTTGATGAAATACAAACATGAATCCTTTGAAAATTTCAAAGAATTTAAATATGAAATAGAAAATCAAATAGAAAAAAGTATTAAAGCTCTTCGATCAGATCGTGAAGGTGAATACTTGAGTACTGAATTTGATGAATACTTGAAAGAGGATGGCATTGTTTCCCAGCCGACTCCTCCAGGAACACCATAGTTGAATGGTGTATCTGAAAGGAGAAATCGTACCCTATTAGATATGGTACGTAATATGATGAGCTATACTGATATGCCAATCTCCTTTTGGGGATTTGCATCAGAACAAGCTTTGCATATTCTGAATAGGATTCCATCAAAATCAATATCTTCTATACCTTATGAGATATGGCATGGAAGAAAACTAAGTCTTAAGCATGTTAAGATTTGGTGTTGTCTAGCTTATATCAAAAAGCTCAACACTGATAAATTGAAAACCAAATCAGAAAAAAGGTCGATTTGTTGGATATCCAAAAGAGAGTTTTGGATATTATTTTTATTTGCCTACATCACAAAAGGTTGTGATAAGTAGAGATGCCACATTTCTTGAACAACAGTTTGTTCAAGAAGGAGGCAAAGGAAAGCAAATAGAGTTAGAATTGGAGAATTCTGACCAACCAACAGATCAGATGAATATGGATACATCTAGTCAACCTACACCTATTGATGAAACATCTACAGCTATTCCTCGCAGATTAACCAGGACATCTTACCCACCAGTGAGATATGTTTTTCTTCATGAAGAAGAACAAGAGTTGTCTACTCATGAAGAAGTAGATCATGGAGATGATCCACTTACCTATGAAGAACTATATCAGATATAAACTCTTCAAAATGGATTGATGCTATAAAATCCAAGATTCATTCCATGTATAAGAATCAAGTTTGGAAGTTTGTTGACCCACCTAAAGGTATTATACCTACAGGGAACAAATGGGTTTTCAAGAAGAAAATTGGTTCTGATGGAAAGGTAGAGACCTATAAAGCAAGGCTAGTAGCGAAAGGGTTTCGCCAAAGGCAAGGAATTGACTATGAAGAAACTTTCTCTCCTGTTGCCATGCTTAAATCAATTAGGATTTTATTAGTAATAGCTGCATACTATGATTATAAGATTTGGCAGATGGATGTCAAAACTGAAGGAGCGGAAGCGTGAAAAACACAAGCTTATAGCATTGAATTAAAAAATTTTCATGTAGGGTCACATGCTTCATGCAAGATTTATTTTTATCTATTTGATTTCAATGATAAACAACATATTAAAACACTTTTAATATGTTTTTGGATCTATATTTGCCATTTAAGATTTTAGAATTAATCAGATTAATTTTAGAACCCTAAATTAAATCAAGAACAAACACACTAACCTCTTGATGCACTGCAGTGTATTTGCGCCTTTGAGATTCATCTTCAGGACACCAGATGTTGTCCCTCTAGCTTGTCCACACCAAAAACATCTATGGCATCCCTTGAACAGCTTCTAGAGCTTTTTCTATTATTTATAAAATCAAGTTCTGCCTTTTAAGAGATTAAAGATGTAAACAGGACACTAGAAACGATTTCTAGTATTTTTAATTCAAGAGATTGATGGCTAATCTATTTGAATTGATGAGAGATGAAGAAGAAGAGATGGAGAGCCTCAAAATGGCATGACAAAGGAGGAGTGGCTGCTAGTTCTCTTATTTTTAATTCATAACAACACTTATATAGCTAGGTCAACACATTAAACCCTTGCCACATGTCACCCTCTGATTGGTTCTAGGTTTAATTGACCCAATCACATTGAGCCAAGTGTCAAACCTATATTCAATCTTAATTTTAATCATCTTACATGATTAAAAGACATTTGGCAAGCTTATGTGTAATTCCATGTGTCACCATCTCATGGTGCCACATGTCACCCTGTGAAATGACCAAAATACCCCTGTGTCTTAATTTTGTGTTCTTAACCTAAAATAATTATTTTTCTTCTTCTAATCAATTTATATCAAATATAAATTAATTAATTAATCTCTATTAATTAATTTCTCATTAATTAAATACATATTTAAACACTCTAAATATAAATTTAACTTATACTATACATCCAATAATCTAGATTTGGTTTCAAGTCATGCTAGGGACTTTGCAATCTAATTGCAAACCAAACCTATTTAATTAATCAATTAAACTCTTTAATTAATTAATTAAATCATATTTAATTAGGTGATAACTTGTGTATGTGTGTGACTTACTAGGCTCATCACTAATTGGCAACGAGATATGATATCAACTCTAAATATCATCAGAACTCTTTCTTACCATAAATGATTTCTCTAAATCATTTTATGCACCTCATAGACCATGGTTAACACCTAGCATAGCATGCCATGGCCACCCAATTAGTAATAAAGTTTACCTTAAATGAACCTATAATCATATGTTACCATGCACTGGAATCTCTCTGTTACAAAATTCCAACTCAAGCTGGAGTCATGATTTATGTCAAACTCCATTTGCTATGAATATTATGTTCTCTTTTAATTCCAGTTCTTGATTAAAAAGATTTTCTCATCAGAAACTCTTTTCTAAATAAATCTATCTGTCTGGCAGAACTTGAAACATCAAGAACAATTAAATGAACATAGGATTTTATCTCTATTTACTTAGAGGAACAGATTCCATCTTGATCAACACCTACCTCCATATATAACTAGTAGGAGCCAACACATGCCCATATACCCATACACAGTACAAGTATGAAAGCAGTATCAAACTCAAACTACCTATATACAAGATAACTGTGCTATCTCAGGTCTAAAGATTATATGCACTGATATGATTTATGACAAAACATTGACAAGAGTAAACTCCATGTGCTTGTCATAAGTGTCGCTGGTTCGGCCTACTTATCATTTATAAGTGCCTATCATGTTTGCTATATGGCATGAGACTCACCATTCCATCTTATTTATATCTCATGTAAATAACTTGGTAACAAACATGAATACAATCTTTCTGGTAAGTCATGTCCTTATTATGAAGTATCCTCGATTGTGAACCTATTTATGATACTTTGTACTAGAAATACTGTCACTCATATTCTTAACAACTTAAGAATAGAATTTCTAACAAAATATCAATGGACCTTTTCTATTACACATAAATATATTATGTAAACAGAAAAGTGGAAATGCCTTTTATTAATAAAAACATGTACAAGATACATACTAAATGATATGCTCTAGGGCATACTACTAACAATCTCCCACTAGCACTAGAGCCATTCATTACAATATCTTAGACCCATCTTCTCAAGATGTCGATCTAGCTGAGTCTGTGACATAGGCTTAGTGAATGGATCAGCTGGATTTTCAGCTGATGCTATTTTCTGCATGGCTATATTGCCTCGTCCAACTATTTCTCTGATAATGTGATAGCGCCTTTCTATATGTTTGGATTTCTGGTGAGACCTTGGTTCCTTAGCCTGTATGACTGCTCCATTGTTGTCACAGTGTAGTGGAACTGCTAACTCAATGGAAGGAACTACTGTAAGTTCTGTCATGAACTTCTTTATCCAAATAGCTTTCTTTGCAACATCTGATGCAGCAATATACTCAGCCTCGGTAGTGGAATCTGTAGTCGTGCTCTGTTTGGAACTCTTCCAACTGACTGCACCTCCATTACAAATGAACACATATCCAGAGGTAGACTTTCTATCATCGATATCTGATTGGAAATCAGAATCAGTATAATCATCCAATTGCAAGTCTCCACCTCCATAGATCAAGAATAAATCCTTAGTTTTTCTCAAGTACTTAAGGATATTCTTAACAACTATCTAGTGTTCCAAACCTGGATTGGATTGATACCTGCTAGTCAAACTAACAGCATATGCGATATCTGGCATAGTACACAACATTGCATACATTAAATTTCCAATAGCCGAAGCATATGGAATCCTGGCCATCTTATCTCTTTCTTCAGGTGTCTTTGGAGACATCTCTTTAGAAAGATGGATACCATGTCTCACTGGTAACAATCCTTTCTTGGAATCAAGCATGTTAAACCTCTTTAACACCTTTTCCAAGTATAGACTTTGGGATAAACCAATTATTATTTTCACTCTATCTCTATAGATGCGAATCCCAAGAATATAGGTTACCTCCCCTAAGTCTTTCATGGAGAATGTATTTGACAACCATACCTTTGCAGTTGTCAACATACCTGTGTCATTACCCATCAACAGTATATCATCCACATATGAGACAAGAAAAGTGATAGCACTGTCACTAACCTTCTTATATACACATGGCTCATCCTCATTTTTGATAAAATCAAAGGATTTAATGGCTTCATCAAAATGGATGTTCCAACTCCTCGAAGCTTGCTTCAACCCATAAATGGATCGCTTTAGCTTGTATACCTTGGAACCATCTTGGGATTCAAAACCCCTAGGTTGTTCCATGAAAATGTTTTCTTCAATGTATCCATTGAGAAAACCTATTTTGACATCCATCTACCAAATCTCATAATCATAGAATGCAGTTATTGCTAATAGAATCCTAATTGATTTAAGCATGGCAACAGGCGAGAAAGTCTCCTCATAGTCGATTCCTTGCCTTTGGCGAAACCCTTTCACTACTAGCCTTGCCTTATAGGTCTCTACCTTTCCATCAGAACCAATTTTCTTCTTGAAAACCCATTTGTTCCCTATAGGTACAATACCTTCAGGTGGGTCAACAAGATCCCAAACTTGATTCTTATACATGGAATCAATTTCAGATTTCATAGCATCAATCCATTTTGAAGAATCTTTATCTGATATAGCTTCTTCATAGGTAAGTGGATCATCTCCATGATCTACTTCTACATGAGTAGACAACTCTTGTTCTTTTTCATGAAGCAAACCATATCTCACTAGTGGGTGAGATACCCTAGTTGTTCTATGAGGAACAGCTGTAGATGTTTCATCAACGGGTGTAGATTGACTAGATGGATCTATATCCATCTGATCTGTTGGTAGGTCAGAATTCTCTAATTCTAACTCTATTTGCCTTCCTTTGCCTCCTTCTTGGACAAACTGTTGTTCAAGAAATGTGGCATCTCTACTCACCACAACCTTTTGTGATGTAGGCAAATAAAAATAAAATCCAAAACTATCTTTTGGATATCCAACAAATCGACCCTTTTCTGATCTGGTTTCCAATTTATCAGTGTTCAGCTTTTTGATATAAGCTGGGCAACCCCAAATCTTAACATGCTTAAGACTTGGTTTTCTTCCATGCCATATCTCATAAGGTGTGGAAGAAACCGATTTTGATGGAATCCTATTCAGAATATACAAAGTTGATTCTAATGCAAATCCCCAAAAGGAGATTGGCATATCAGTATAGCTCATCATACTACGTACCATATCCAATAGGGCACAATTTCTCCTTTCAAATACACCATTCAATTGTGGTGTTCCTGGAGGAGTCAATTGGAAATAATGCCATGCTCTCTCAAGTATTCATCAAATTCAGTACTCAAATATTCTCCTCCTCAATCTGATCGAAGAGCTTTAATACTCTTTCCTGTTTGATTTTCTACTTCAGATTTAAATTCTTTAAACTTTTCAAAGGATTCATGTTTGTATTTCATCAAATACAAATACCCAAATCTTGATTTATCATCAGTAAAGGTAATAAAGTAATGAAAATCGCCTTTAACCATTTCCTTAAATGGATCACATACATCACTATGTATTAGCTCCAAAATATTTTCAGCCCTTAGCCCTTGTCCAACAAAGGGTGATCTAGTCATTTTGCCCTAAAGGCAAGATTCACAAGTTGGAGTAGGCTCAGAGCCCAATGAGGATAAAATCCCCATTTTCTCCAATTTTACAATCCTATCTTCTGCAACATGACCTAATCTTAAGTGCCAAATATATATTTAAAATTTGAGTTGATTTTCATCACGGCATTGCATTCTTTTAGATTGCTATACTCTGGACAGTGGAAACACTTTCCTGCTGGCAGTGGAAACACCTTCCTGCTGGTAGTGGAAACACTTTCCTTTACCTTTGTCAACTTTGATCTTTGTTTTTCTGTTTGGCTATCTTCTTGGAAGGACCAGGAATCTGAGGCTTCTTTTTCTTATTGCCCTTCTTCTTGTTGGACTTTCCAGTAGAAGAAGATGCAATCAAAGCTACCTCTTTTCCTTTATTGCCCGGCATAGTCTTTAGGCAATAACCAGCATGTTGAGTAAACCAGCTAAGGTGCATTCCTGTTTAGTCATATGGAAATTTGTCACAAAATTCCCAAAAAAACTCAGGAAGGGACTGAAGGATCAAATCCATCTGTAGTTGGAAATCCATGTTGAAGTCAAGATGTTCCAACTGCTCAATCAGCCGAATCATCTTCTGGACATGATCCCCAATATTCTGTCCCTCAGACATCTTCATGCGGAACAGCTACCTAGATATCTCATACCTAGCATTCCTACAATGCTCACCATACAACTTTTGTAGGTGAAGGAGGATCTCACTCGCACTCTGCATGTTCTCATGCTGCTTCTGTAACTCATTACTCATGGAAGCAAACATGTAACACTTAGCTCTCATATCATGCTCCTTCCACTTGTCCAAAGTTTCATGTTCCTCTTGAGTGGCCTCTAGAGGTAAGTAACCAGGAACATTTGAATCTAGAACATATCCTATATGTTCAAGGTTCAGGACAAGTTTCAAATTTCTTAGCCAATCAGAGAGATTAGGTCCTCTCAACCTATTGCGATCAAGTATGCTTGCAAGGATATTGGATGGTAGTGGTTGTTTTGTGCTCATTATTATCAGAAAATTTGTCACACCCTACCCCTCTGTAAGGCATAACATGATCCCGTAGTATACCTAATGAATTACCAACTCCGTCTACTGATAATCCATTAAATACACTACAAGGGATTTTAAAAACTTTTCTTACTTCTTTTACAGTGGTGAGCACTATTTACAGGTGTTAAAAACCTTTTTGAACTGAAGTGATAGAACTAACACATTTGAATTATTTGGAATTTCTGTAAAAATTTTAGCAGAGTGCCAGCTGTATTTTTGATAAAACAGTTCTTCAAAAAACCTGTAAAAAGCACTTCAATATATTTCCAAATCTCACCTCCAACATATTTCTCAACACAACATATTTCTCAACTAAAATCCACAGTGATTTTTCAAAGACTGAGATACAAGAAATATAATATAATTTTTACAAGCCAAAATAACTCATAATTATTTTACAACTTCAATGTACAATTTGAATTTACAACTGCTCAAAATCAAGAACACTATGTACATACAGTGGTCATACATTACAGTACAAAATGCAAAATGTGGTATACTCATTATACCCGATAATCTCTCGCTGGATGTACTAGCAGCCTTAGTCTCACGCTCTGTCTGTCTGTCATTCATGACAAAGAATAAAGCTATCACTGAAACAATGTCTCAGTGGTGCACAACATTAACCAAATACAACTTTAAATCACAGTTCATAAATCATATAAATGATGGATACGTAAAACCATAGTTATATTCAAGACAATGAACGTCATAAGGAATTTAACACAATATCACAATAAATCTCAGTAATCAAAACGTAGTTAAATTCAAAAGACAGTGAATGTCAATAAGAATTTAAACTCCATTTCACAAATTATCGAAGCTCATAATAACACAATTTAGTCAAATAATTTACGAACACAGTGTTGCCAATTCATACACAACTTAAGCCATGACACAAAATTTCCGATCAATGCCGCGTTGTACACCACGACAAAGCAATCACAACCCCATTAATCGAAATCAATGAGGAAGGGAGCTAGCTATATAATGAGTACTCATCCGATCACCTCAACCGTAAAACCAGAGGGAGAAAAATAACGATCACGACTCCATAAATGGAGAAGGAAAATAAACGATCACAACCCCATAAATGGAGAAGGAATGATATGATACTGTCATGCTAAGTGTGAACACAAAATCAATTCCAAACATTTTATTCAAATGATTCGTGAGAATTCAATAAATTTCTAAAGTCATAAATTCATTCACAAAATGGCAACACAATTCATAATTAACTTCAAATTTTCACAAATCACACTAAATCAATTTTTCCACAGTTTCAAACCATTTACAATGCTTTTCAAGCAATAAGTATCCATTCAAACACATTTCCATAATTGAAAACAAAAATATACAAATAGTCATAATTTATTTCAATTGAAAAATTCAAAAGAAATAATCACAGTGCACAAACCTCGATAATCGTCTTCCTGGCCTTGACTCGTGTTTCCTTCCTTTCTCGAAGTCTTTGCTAACTGAGAAACACAATTTGAAGTGTTTCAGTACTTATTTAAACTGTCTCTAACGATAATGCTTGATAATTAATTCACTGAATTCTAATATTTGCTTAGTCAACCTAATATGTCGACCCTCGATGCATTCTAGATAAATTAAGTTTTAATGTTATTAATATGTCACATTCGATAGTATTTTAGGGTTGGTACATGTTACCAAGTTCATTTCCGTGTATACTGCATTTTCTTGCAATTTGCTGGATTCCGGGATAATAGTTTGACCTAGCCGGAAGACCTAGTTCCCTCAGTTTTCGGGTTTCGGTCAAAACTACAAACTTGTAGATCTATGTCTTATGGAACTCGGGGCAAAATTTCAGGTCATTCTGAGTTATGTAGACCAAGTTATGGTCATTTTACTATTGCTGGTCAAATTGCATCAAAATTGGTCACTTTAGGTCACTTTAGGTCATTTTAGGTTCGGCCAGTTTTTGGACCCGAACTTGTGCAAGCTGTTTGACTTGCTTATGGTCATTTTTGGGCTTTTGTGTCTTCATAAGACTTGTATATATGGGTCTTAACTATTCATGGTTAAAAATTCAGGTCAATTGGACCTGTTTTGAGTGAGTTATGGCCTAAACACTAACTGCTGCCCAAATGGTCAATTTTCAGGCCTCAATTGCACTTAATCCGGATTTTGTCATTTTTCAAGCTACCTTGCAAGCAGAATTTTGGCAACCTTCCTTCATGAAAGTTGGCACATTTTGTGCCTAGTTTCACCTCCAATTGGTCTCATACCAATTGGAGCCACACATTTAAAGTTATAGGCCTAAAACACAAACTGCCTTATTGCATTTCTTGCATGCACATCAAGGATCACTTTTAACACTTACCAAACTCAACATTCAAACCAATTCTGGTTGTACCACAACCTAAACATAATTTGCAACATATTATAGGTCATTTTGGCAGCTTACAATTACATTCAATGTGCACCAACAAGTGCAGAATTTGTCCAACTCAATTTACAACAATTCAATCACCAATTCATGCTCATTTACATGTCCAACTTCACACCATCATACATGCACTCAAACTGCCATAACCCCTATCACAAATTAACATCATTATTCCATAAACCAAGCATGAATTCCAGCATTCTTCAAGAGTTAACAAACTGCCACAATGGTACATTTATATTCCATTAATTTCCAAGCTTTAAATTTCATTTCACATTTACATATACTAAGTATACATCACCCAAACAATTTCCTACACAATATACATTTAATCAATCATTTAATTCACCATTTACAAGCAAAAATAAACTGTCTTTAAAGTGTTTCCATGGCTACCAAAAGTACACATTCCCATTCAACATCAAACCTCAAAAATTTCTCCATAAATCAAACACCCATAACATCCTTACAAACTTTAACAAAGCAACCATCAAAAGCTCAAACTTACCATTTTGGAAATTCTTCAAAAATCCACAAAAACTTTCATTTCTTGCTGCCTATCTACTGCCCATAATGTGTAGAACACTTTTAATGAAGAACAATTGGAGAAATTGTGGCTTGATCAATAGGAGTGGAGCTTGCATGCAAGGTGTAGCCATGGTGGACAATGGGAGAATTTAGGAGAATTGGAATTCGGCTAAGATGAAAAAATGAAGAAGAAGATGTTAGTGCTGCCCTCTTTGTCCACTAATGGCCTTAAATCAGTCCACTAATTGTCCACTAATGCTCCACTTAACTTAAATAAATACTATTATAATTAAACTTTTAATTATTCCCATATTTTTCCACTTAGTTTCTCTTAATTATTCTTCACATGGAATTTCATTTTTCATGGCATTTTCAAAATTTAATACCACTTATTTTTAATGGACATTGAGGTCAAAAGTCAACTCGGGGTGTCAAATGACCACAATGCCCCTGTTCGGGTTGCATTCCCGACTTTTCGGTAATATCGAGTTTTGTCCGTTTTTCGATTTCTCACTTTTCTTTGTACTAATTAATTAATTTTTCTTTGATATTTCTAATGGTATTTGTACTTCAATTGATGTCTCTTTAAGTCCTAAAAATATTTTTCAGGGTTCCTCGCGGTCCAGGGCTAGTCAACGGTCCACGCTGTGACTTCCCGGTGCGGTCACCCATCGCTAGGGTTCTCGGCTGGCTTAACTTGATTGCATTTCTTTACTATTATTTTTTCTTTGTTTTTCTTGTATTTTCTTTTCTTGTATTTCATTATTTTATGTCTCCTCACTCATATTGAAGTGTAGTTCTAGGCATCCTAGCTGTCCGGACAACACTGGTCACTGGAACAGTAGAACGCACTACCGAGCATAGGGGTGTTACAAAATTAATTATAGAAAATAACCAGATTAATTAGTAAATGTATCAAGTAATTAACCAAAATGATTATGGTCTTTTAATCAAATTGGTCCTTCCACTAACTTAGCGAATCCTACACTTCCAAAGTAGAAAACGAAAATCCTAGTTGGATGGATTTCTAGTGGGTGATTGAATTCTTATAATTCTATTGATCATCCTCAGGTACATCCATTATTGGAATTACAATAAACTATAAGTGAGCAACTCCTTGCCCATCACATCTTATGTAAGGTTCAATCCTTTACCTAGCCTCTAATGCTCAAAATCTCAGGTACATCCATTATTGACTTATCTTGCATTAGTTAAGTTGATCCCATTAAGCCAGTAATTATGCAAATAATTTTAATGTCCTCAGGTACATCCAATATTGGCCACCAAACCATTTACATATTTACAATATCTCATGCTTAACAATTATTCTTAAGAAAATCTCTTAAATTAATTGCATCTTATGCAACTATTTAAAATTTCTTAAAATAATTGCCCCAATGGAGGGCCCATGTTATAATTACTTTAATTATAGCATTTCCAACTTAATAATTTGTTTGGAAGATTTTATAGTCATCCTAATTACTACTAAGGTCTCACTTTGCACATTATCCATTTAGCATTCATATATCATATAATTGCATACATTCCCATACATCTCATGCATTCATGGATAAGTAGTAAATATGGTATGATCATGGACTTTCTAAGGGATTCAATTTTGAGCCACCAAGAATTGAATCAGGGCATTCCTAGGTGCATTTCATTCATTCATTTTACAAGAGTTGCTGAAGGAGTACATAATCAACACTTGATCTTGAATTCCTCCCACTGGTCCCACCAATGCTCTTGACCTCCTTGAACTTCTTGCAATCCAATATTACATAGTAATCCTTGGCATACCAAGGCGAATTAACAAGAACTTAAATAAATGAAATTACAACTAAAAATTATTACAAACTTAATAATACATGCCCAAATAAATTAAAATAAATTAATTAATTTACAATCCCAAAGAAACATAAAAGAAATAAATCCAATCACATTGGTCTTTTATAGTCCATGATCATCCATCATGCATGTCAATATTTAACAATTAAATAAAACATACATACTTAAATTAAATTGAATATCTCATATTCAACTTAAAAATCTAGATTTGAATATGATTCAAATAAATTTAAAAATTCAGATTTGAATCTCATTCAAACAAATTTAAAAATTCAGATTTGAATCACATTCAAACAACCTTAAAAATTCAGATTTGAATCATATTCAAACAATTTTTAAAAAATTAGATTTGAATCACATTCAAACAATTTTTAAAAATTCAGATCTGAATATTATTCATACAACTTTAAAAAATCATATTTAAATATGATTCAAACAACTTTAAAAATTCAAATTTGAATCACATTCAAACAACTTTTAAAATTCAGATTTGAATCACATTCAAACAATTTTTTTAAAATTCTAATTTGAATCAAAATTTAATTGTGTGATTAAAATTCTAATTAAACAATTTAATTAGACATAGGATGAGCTTTTAGATCATACAACAATTGCAAATTAAAAAGCCAAACCTTTGCACCATCCATGAAGCCAAACCATGCGCACCATTGATGGTGTTCTTCAAGCATGTCGCCACATATCCATTGCAACCAGCAATGAATAAATCATCTCATGATCAAACACACAATTAAATCATATAATCAACAATCTAAATGGAAAATATAGTGGCTCTAATACCAATTGAAGGAGCGGAAGCGTGAAAAACATAAGTTTATACCATTGAATTAAAAAATTTTCACCTAGGGTCACATGCTTCATGCAAGATTTATTTTTATCTAGTTGATTTCAATGATAAACAACATATTAAAACACTTTGAATATGTTTTTGGATCTGTATTTTCCATTAAGATTTTAGAATTAATCAGATTAATTTTAGAACCCTAAATTAAATCAAGAACAAACACACTAACCTCTTGATGCACTGCAGTGTATTTGCGCCTTTCAGATTCGTCTTCAGGACACCAGATGTTGTCCCTCTAGCTTGTCCACACCAAAACACCTATGGCAGCCCTTGAACAGCTTCTAAAGCTTTTTCTATTATTTAGAAAATCAAGTTCTGCCTTTTAAGAGATTAAAGATGTAAATAGGATACTAGAAACGATTTCTAATATTTTTAATTCAAGAGATTGATGGCTAATCTCTTTGAATTGATGAGAGATGAAGAAGAAGAGATGCATAGCCTCAAAATGGTGTGACAAAGGAGGAGTAGCTGCTAGTTCTCTTATTTTTAATTTATAACAACACTTATATAGCTAGGTCAACACATTAAACCCTTGCCACATGTCACCCTCTGATTGGTTCTAGGTTTAATTTGACCCAATCACATTGTGCCAAGTGTCAAACCTATATTTAATCTTAATTTTAATCATCTTACATGATTAAAAGACATTTGGCAAGCTTATGTGTAATGCCATGTGTCACCATCTCATGGTGCCACATGTCACCCTGTGAAATGATCAAAATGCCCCTGTGTCTTAATTTTGAGTTCTTAACCCAAAATAATTATTTCTCTTCTTCTAATCAGTTTATATCAAATATAAATTAATTAATTAATCTCTATTAATTAATTTCTCATTAATTAAATTCATATTTAAACACTTTAAATATAAATTTAACTTATACTATACATCCAATAATCTAGATTTGGTTTCAAGTCATGCTAGGGACTTTGTAATCTAATTGCAAACCAAACCTATTTAATTAATCAGTTAAACTCTTTAATTAATTAATTAAATCATATTTAATTAGGTAATAACTTGTGTATGTGTGTGACTTACTAGGCTCATCACTAATTGGCAATGAGATATGATATCAACTCTTAATATCATCAGAACTCTTTTTACCATAAATGATTTCTCTAAATCATTTTATGCACCTCATAGACCATGGTTAACACCTAGCATAGCATGCCATGGCCACCCAATTAGTAATAAGGTTTATCTTAAACGAACTTATAATCATATGTTACCATGCACTGGAATCTCTCCGTTATAAAATCCCAACTCAAGCTGGAGTCATGGTTTATGTCAAACTCCATTTGCTATGAATATTATGTTCTCTTTTAATTCTAGTTCTTGATTAAAAAGATTTTCTTATCAGAAACTCTTTTCTAAATAAATCTATCTGTCCTAGCCAGGAACTTGAAACATCAAGAACAATTAAATGAACATAGGATTTTATCTCTATTTACTTAGAGGAACAGATTCCATCTTGATCAACACCTACCTCCATATAAAACTAGTAGGAGCCAACACATGCCCATATACCCATACACAGTACAAGTATGAAAGCAGTATCAAACTCAAACTACCTATATACAAGATAACTGTGCTATCTTAGGTCTAAAGATTATATGCACTGATATAATTTATGACAAAACATTGACAAGAGTAAACTCCATGTGCTTGTCATAAGTGTCACTGGTTCGGCCTACTTATCATTTATAAGTGCCTATCATGTTTGCTATATGGCATGAGACTCACCATTCTATCTTATTTATATCTCATATAAATAACTTGGTAACAAACATGAATACAATCTTTCTGGATAAGTCATGTCCTTATTATGAAGTATCCTCGATTGTGAACCTATTTATGATACTTTGTACTAGAAATACTGTCACTCATATTCTTAACAACTTAAGAATTGAATTTGTAACAAAATATCAATGGACCTTGTCTATTACACATAAATATATTATGTAAACGGAAAAGTGGAAATGCCTTTTATTAATAAAAACATGTACAAGATACATACTAAATGATATGCTCTAAGGCATATTACTAACAAAAATAGCTTTTCTCAATGGATACATTGAAGAAAACCTTTTCATGGAACAGCCTAGGGATTTTGAATCCCAAGATGGTCCCAAAGCATGCAAGCTAAAGCGATCCATTTATGGGCTGAAACAAGCTTCGAGGAGTTGGAACATCCGTTTTGATGAAGCCATTAAGTCATTTGGTTTTATCAAAAATGATGATGAGCCATGTGTTTATAAGAAGGTTAGTGATAGTGCTGTCACTTTCATTGTCTTATATGTGGATGACATTTTGTTGATGGGTAATGACACAGGTATGTTGACAGCTGTAAAGGTATGGTTGTCAAATACATTCTCCATGAAAGACTTAAGGGAGGCAACCTATATTCTTAGGATTCGCATCTATAGAGATAGAGCAAAAAGAATAATTGGTTTTTCCTAAAGTCTATACTTTGAAAAGGTGTTAAAGAGGTTTAACATGCTTGATTCCAAGAGAGGATTGTTACCAGTGAGACATGGTATCCACCTTTCTAAAGAGATGTCTCTAAAGAGACCTGAAGAAAGAGATAAAATGGCTAGGCTTCCATATGCTTCGCCTGTTGGAAGTTTGATGTATGCAATGTTGTGTACTAGGCCGGATATAGCATATGCTGTTAGTTTGACTAGCAGGTATCAATCCAATACAGGTTTGGAACACTAGATAGCTGTCAAGAATATCCTTAAGTACTTAAGAAGAACTAAAGATTTATTCTTGATATATGAAGGTGGTAACTTGCAATTGGATGGTTATATTGATTCTGATTTCTAATCAGATATCAATGATAGAAAGTTTACCTCTGGGTATGTGTTTATTTGTAATGGAGGTGCAGTTAGTTGAAAGAGTTCCAAACACAGTACGACTACAAATTCCACTACCAAGGCTGAGTATATTACTGCATCAGTTGCTGCAAAGGAAGCTATTTAGATAAAGAAGTTCATGATAGAACTTGCAGTACTTCCTTCCATTTACTCAGCAATTCCACTCCACTATGACAACAATGGAGCAGTCATACAAGCTAAGGAACCCCGGTCTGACCAGAAATCCAAACACATAGAAAGGCGCTACCACATTATCAGAGAGATATTTGGGCGAGGTGATGCAGCCATGCAAAAAATAGCATCAGCTGAAATTCTAGCTGATCCATTTACTAAGCCTATGTCACAAGCTCAGCTAGACCAACATCTTGAGAAGAAGGGTCTAAGTTATTGTAATGAATGGCTCTAGTGCTAGTGGGAGATTATTAGTAGTATGCCCTAGAGCATATCATTTAATATGTATCTTGTACATGTTTTATTAATAAAAAGACATTTTCACTTTTCTGTTTACATAACATATTTATGTGTAATAGAAAAGGTTCATTGATATTTTGTTAGAAATTCTATTATTAAGTTATTAAGAATATGAGTGACAACATTTCTAGCACAAAGTATCACAAATTGGTTCATAATTGAGGATACTTCACAATAAGGACATGACTTATCCAGAAAGATTGTAATCATGTTCGTTCCCAAGTTATTTATATGAGATGTAAATAAGATGGAATGGTGAGTCTCATGTCATATAACAAACATTATAGGCACTTATGCATGATAAGTAGGCCGAACCAGTGACATTTATGACAAGCACATGGAGTTTACTCGTATCAATGCATTGTCATAAATCATATCAGTGTATGTAATCTTTAGACCTGAGATAGCACAGTTATCTTGTATATAGGTGATTTGAGTTTGATACTACTTTCATACTTGTACTTTGTATGGGTATATGGGCATGTGTTGGCTCCTACTAGTTATATATGGAGGTAGGTGTTGATCAAGATGGAACATGTTACCCTAAGTAAATAGGGATAAAATCCTATGTTCATTTAATCGATCTTTATGTTTTAAGTTCCTGGCCAGGACAGATAGATTTAATCAGAAAAGAGTTTCTGATGAAAAAATCTTTTTAATCAAGAATTGGAATTAAAAGAAAATATAATATTCATAGCAAATGGAGTTTGACATAAACCATGACTCCAGCTCGAATTGGAATTTTGTAACAGAGAGATTCTAGTGCATGGTAACATATGATAAAAAGGTTCATTTAAGGTATTCCTTATTACTAATTAGGTGGCCATGACATGCTATGCTAGGTGTTAACTATGGTCAATGAGGCGCATAAAATGATTTAGAGAAATCATTTATGGTAAGAAAGAGTTCTGATGATATTAAGAGTTAATATTATATCTCATTGCCAATTAGTGATGAGCCTAGTAAGTCACACACATACACAAGTAATAACTAAGTTAAAAGTGATTTAATTAATTAGTTAAAGAGTTTAATTGATTAATTAAATAGGTTTGGTTTGTAATTAGATTGCAAAGTCCCTAGCATGACTTGAAACCAAATCTAGGTTATTGGATGTATAGTATAAGTTCAATTTATATTTAAAGTGTTTAAATATGAATTTAATTATAAGAAATTAATTAATAGAGATTAATTAATTAATTTATATTTAATATAAATTGATTAGAAGAGCAAAAATAATTATTTTGGGTTGAGAACTCAAAATTACAATACAAGGGTAATTTGGTCATTTCACAAGGTGACATGTGGCACCATGAGATGGTGACACATGGCACCATATAAGCTTGCCATTTGTCTTCCAATCACGTAAGATGATCAAAGTCAATATTAAATCTACTTTTGACACTTGGCTTAATGTGATTAGGTTAATTAAAATTCTGAGCCAATCAGAAGATGACATGTGGCAAGGGTTTTAAGTGATGACCTAATTATATAATGTGATGTTATGAAAGAATGAAAGAACATTTTTATTTTATCAAAAGTGTGCCGCCACCCTTGAAGCCTTCTTCCTCTCTTCTTCTTCATCTCTCATCAATTCAAAGAGAATTTCCCACATTCTCTTGAATGAAAATTGCTAGAAATTGTTTCTAGTGTCCTGTATACATCTACAACCTCTCTAAAAGCAAATCCCTATTTTCTAATTGGTTGGCAAGGATTTAAAAGCTATTCAAGGGGTTGCCATTAGTGATCTTGGTGTGGACAATCTAGAGGGACAACATATGGGGTCCTAGGCATTTCCTAAAGGTACCAAATACATCTACAGTGCATCAAAAGGTTAGTGCACATGTTCTTGAATTAATCTAGGGTTCTAATGAATTAATATGTTAATTCTAAAATCTTAAATGGCAAATGTAGATCCAAATACATATTAAAAGTGTTTTAATATGCTATTGAACATTGAAATCAATAGGTAAATAATGAATCTTGCATGATGCATGAGACCCTAGAAGAAAATTTTTGAATTCAATGTTCTAATCTAATAATTTTCATGCTTCCGCTCCTTCAGTGTTGTCCCTCTAGCTTGTCCATACCTAGATCACCAATGGGCAGCCCCCAACTTTGACTCTCAATCCTTGCCAACCAATTATAATTTGGGGTTTTGCTTCTAAAGAGGTTGTATGGGTGTATAAGACACTAAAAACAATTTCTAGCAATTTTAATTCAATGGAAATGGAGGATTTCTATTTGAATTGTTGAGAAATTGAGAGAAGAGGAAGAGAACAATGTGCCGCCACCTTTGAGACAAGAAAGAGAGCTATTTGTTTCTTCTTTTCTTTTCCCTTTTATAATTAGGTTAAGTAATCACTTAAAGCCTTTGTCACATGTCACTACCACATTGCATCTTATTTTTAATTGACTTAATCACATTAAGCCAAGTGTCAAAGCTAGATTTAATCTTGATTTTGATCACCTTGCATGATAGGAAGACAAATGGCAAACTTATATGAAGCCATGTGTCACCATCTCATGGTGCCACATGTCAACATGTGAAATGACCAAATTACCCTTATGTTGTAATTTTGAGTTCTCAACCCAAAATCATTATTTCTCCTCTTCTAATCAATTTATATCAAATATAAATTAATTAATTAATCTCCATTAACTAATTTCTCACAATTAAATTCATATTTAAACACTTTAAATATAAATTTAACTTATACTGCACATCCAATAACCTAGATTTGGTTTCAAGCCATGCTAGGGACTTTGCAATCTTATTGCAAACCAAACCTATTTAATTAATCAATTAAACTCCTTAATTAATCAATTAAATCACATTTTACTTGGTGATTAACTTGTGTATGTGTGTGACTCACTAGGCTCATCACTAATTGGCAATGAGATATGATATCAACTCTTAATATCATCAGAACTCTTTCTTACCATGAATGATTTCTCTAAATCATTTTAGGCATCTCATAGACCATGGTTGACACCTAGCATAGTGTGCCATGGCCACCTAATTAGTAAAAAGGAATACCTTAAATGAACCTATAATCATATGTTACCATGCACTAGAATCTCTCTGTTATAAAATCCCAATTCGAGCTGGAGTCATGGCTAATGTCAAACCCCATTTGCTATGAACATTATGTTCTCTTTTAATTCCAGTTCTTGATTAATTAGATTTTCTTGTCAGAAACCCTTTTCTGACTAAATCTGTTTGTCCTAGCCAGGAACTTGAAACCTCAAGAACAATTAAATGAATATAGGATTTTATCCCCATTTACTTAGGGTAACAGATTCCATCTTGATCAACACCTATCTCCATATATAACTAGTAGGAGTCAACACATGCCCATATACCCATACACAGTACAAGTATGGAAGTAGTATCAAACTCAAACCACCTATATACAAGATAATTGTATTATCTCAGATCTAAAGATTATGTGTACTGATATGGTATATGACAATACATTGACAAGAGTAAACTCCATGTGCTTGTCATATGCATCACTAGTTTGGCCTACTTATCATGTATAAATGCCTATCATGTTTGTTATATGGCATGAGACTCACCACTCCATCTTATTTATATCTCATATAAATACCTTGGGAACAAACATGATTATAATCATTCTAGATAAGTCATGTCCTATGTGAAGTATCCTCGATTGTGAACCAATTTATGATACTTTGTGCTAGAAATACTACCACTCATATTCTTAACAACTTAAGAATAGAATTTCTAACAAAATATTAATGGACCTTTTCTATTACACATAAATATATTATGTAAACAGAAAAGTGAAATTGCCTTTTATTAATAAAATATATACAAGATACATATAAAATGATATGCTCTAGGGCATACTACTAACACGGAGTCTCTCAAGAGTCTTGGCCTATCATTATTATCGGCCATAGTTGGAATTTTGGGATTTTCGTGATCGTGCTCTTAATGTTTACTTTCCCTCCTGATGGCTCTAAAAGTTCTATCTATTTCAAGATCACAATCCAAGATTTCTTCTTCTGGCCTTGTTCTGGTCATATACTAGGTCAGGCATGTCACACCCTACCCCTCTGTAAGGCATAACATGATCCTGTAGTATACCTAATGAATTATCGACTCCGTCTACTGATAACTCATTAAATATACTACAAGGGATTTTAAAAACTTTTCTTACTTCTTTTACAGTGGTGAGCACTATTTACAGGTGTTAAAAACCTTTTTGATCTGAAGTGATCGACCTAACACATTTGAATTATTTGGAATTTCTGTAAAATTTTTGGCAGAATGCCATCTGTATTTTGGATAAAACGGTTCTTCAGAAAACCTGTAAAAAGCACTTCAATTATTTTCCAAATCTCAACTCCAACATTTTTCTCAATACAACATATTTCTCAACTCAATCCACAGTGATTTTTCAAAAGCTGAGATATAGGAAATATAATACAATTTTTACAAGTCAAAATAACTCATAATTATTTTACAACCTCAAGTTACAATTTGAATTTACAACTGCTCAAACCAAAACAATATGTACATACAGTGGTCATACATTACAGTACAAAATGCCAAATGTGGTATACTCACTATACCCAAAAATCTCTCGCTGGCGGTACTAGCAGCCTAGTCTGCTGCCTTGTCTGTCTGTCTACCTGCGACAGCAATAAAAAGCTATCGCTGAGACAATGTCTCAGTGGTGCACAACATTAACCAAATACAACTTTAAATCACAACTCATAAACCATATAAATAGTGGATACGTAAAACCATAGTTAAATTCAAGACAATGGATGTCATAAGGAATTTAAACTCCAATTCACAAATTATCAAAATTCATAATAACACAATTTAGTCAAATAGTTTAAGAATACCGTATTGCCAATTCATACACAATTTGATCAGATTACTGAATAACTCAGTGTTGCCGATCAATATCACAATTTGATCAAATAACTGAATAATATCGTTTTGCAAATCAATAACACAATTCGATCAAATAACTGAATAATATCGTTTTGTAAATCAATAACACAATTCGATCAAATAACTGAATAATATCTTTTTGTAAATCAATAACACAATTCGATCAAATAACTGAATAATACAATGTTGCCAATCAATATCACAATTTAAGCCATGACACAATTTTTTTCGTACATGCCGTGTTGTAAACCACGACAAGACATACTCACCCCAATAATCGAAATCAATGAGGGAGGGAGCTAGCTATATAACGAGTACTCATCCATACTCACCTCAGACTGGGAAGTCAAAGAGGGAGGAATATAATCATACTCACCCCAGACTGATAAGTCAAAGAGGGAGGAATAATCACACTCACCCCATTAATGGAGGAGGAACATAGTATCAGTGTCATGCCAATTGTGAGTCAAAACAATTCCAAACATTTTATTCAATGATCCGTAAGAATCCAATAAATTTCCAAAGTTATAATTTCATTCACAAAATGGCAACACAATTCGTAATTCACTTCAATTTCCACAAAAACCATTTACAGTGCTTTTCAATCAATAAGTATCCATCAATATCATTCAAACAATTTTTCACAGTTTCAAACCATTCACAATGTTTTTCAATCAATAAGTGTCCATCAAACACATTTCCACAATTTAAAACAATAATATACAATTAGTCAATATTTATTTTAGTTGAAAAATTCAAGAGAAATAGTTGTTGTGCACAAACCTCTGATATTTGTCTCCTGGTCTTGACTCAGTATTTCTTTCCCTTTTCCTGAGTCCTTGTTAACTGAGAAACACAATTTGAAGTGTTTCAGTGCTAAATTAATTCGCCTCTAACGATAATGTTCGATAAACAATTCACTGAATACCTTTATTGGCTTAATCACCTAATATACCGACCCTCGATGTTTTCTAGGTAAATTAGGTTTTAGTGTCCTTTATATGTCACATTCGATAGGGTTTTAGGGTTGGTACGTGTTACCAAACTCAATTCTATGCATATTGCGTTTTCTTGCATTTCATTGCAAATTGCTGGATTTCGGGATACTAGTTTGACCTAGCCGGACGATCTAGTTCCCTCGGTTTTCGGGTTTCGGTCAAAACTAAAAACTTGTAGATCTATGTCTTATTGCACGCGGGGCAAAATTTTAGGTCAATCCGAGTTAAGTAGACCAAGTTATGGTCATTATACTATTGCTGGTCAATTGGTATCAAATTAGGTCAATTTTAGGTCAATTTGGTCAACTTTGGTTCGGCCAGTTTTTGGACCCGAACTTGTGCAAGTTGTTTGACTTGCTTATGGTCATTTCTGGGTTTTGGTGTCTTCATAAGACTTGTAGGTATGGGTCTTAACTATTCATGGTTAAAATTTCAGGTCAATTGGACCTGTTTTGAGCGAGTTATGGCCTAAACACTCACTGCTGCCCAAATGGTCAGTTTTTAGGTCTCAAGTGTACCTAATCCGAATTGGTCATTTTTCACATCACCTTGCAAGCAGAATTTTGGTATGTTCTCTCAATGAAAGTTGGCACATTTTGTGCCTAGTTCCACCTCCAATTGGTCTCATACCAATTGAGGTTACACATTTAAACTTATTGGCTAAAATGTACACTGCCCTTGGTTACTTTGCTTAACACACATCAATTACACACATTTACCTTGCAATTTGTTTACTTCTCTACCAATCTGTTTTGGTACATTACCAAAAGCATATTCTACTTTACACTAACATTACTTTGGGCAGATTACAATTACCCTCAACACACCAAATATAATTCACATTTACAAGTTCTAAGTACCATTACATTCACACCTAACCATTACAAATCTTACATACACTTTACAATATCAATCTCCATACATATCCATCAATCCTTCTAGGTCAATATTCTGCCTACACTTCCATGAGTACATACATTTACTCAAGTGTTCCCAAGCTGCCGAAAATTTTCCTTCAACATCAAAGTGCCCTACAATTTACCAATTCCCATCCAAGTGCATAAATCACCATATATATGTGAAATAATTCACTAGGATATTAAATCACCATGATCAACATTATTTCTCATCAATTATATGCATAATAAATCATTAAATGCGTGACCCCATGGCTGTCCAAAAATGGCTATCTCAATAACTATTTAAACTTTAAAATTTCCTTCACAAAACTAACACCCATAACATGAACATAAAGTTTAACAAAGGAATTCTCAAAAATGTAAACTTACCTTTAATTGTAACTTGCTAAACCTTCACCAAACTTCTCAAATTTGGTGTCAATATCTTCCTTGTGATGTGTAGACAAAGTTTCATGAAGGAACCTAAGAGATTGGAGTTGAAAATGGAGGATGGATCAAGCTTGCATGCAAACGCCCATGGAGTTCTTCTCCTTTCCTTCAATTTGGCAAGTTTGAATGCTTTGGAGAAGATGAATATTTCTGCTGGTTTAGTGGAGTTACAGCTGCCCTATTATGTATTTAATTTATGCATTAGTGGTCCACTCACAAATTTAATCATTTTATAATCTAATTGTTCACTTAATCCCACATTAACCCATGATTTTAACTATTTACTTTAAGTACCATTAAACTAATTTTTCATTTTATTTTCTAAGTGTAATATTATTTATTTTTAATGGACATTTAGGTCAAAAGACAATTCGGGGTGTCAAATGACCATAATGCCCCTGTTCGGGTTACGTTCCCGATTTTTCGGTAATACCGGGTTTTGTCTGTTTTTCGATTTCTCACTTTTCTTTGTACTAATTATTTAATTTTTCTTTGATCTTTCTAATGAGATTTATTCTTCAACAAGGTTCTATTTAAGTCCTAAAAATGTTTTCCAGGGTTTCCATGATCCGAGAGCTAGTCAACGGTCCACGCCGTGACTTCCTGTCTGATCACCCATCGTTAGGTTTCCCGGCTCGCTTAACTTGATCACATTTCTTTGCTATTATTTTTCCTTTGTTTTTCTTGTATTTTCTTTTCTTGTATTTCATTATTTTATGTCTCCTCACTCATATTGAAGTGTAGTTCTAGGCATCCTAGCTGTCCGGACAACACTGGTCACCGAAACAGCAGAACGCACTACCGAACTTAGGGGTGTTACAAGGCACCTGAGAGAAAAGAAAAGAAATAAAACAAATCAAATGAAATTAGAAAATAAATATAATTTCCTAAATTAGCTAAATTGCCTATCGCTCGATATTACTAAAGCCAAATTCCCTGACAACGGTGCTAAAAACTTGTTTCACTGATTTTTCAACCCACAAGTGCACGGATCGCTAACAAGTAATAAAGTAATGAGTAGGGTATCATTCCCACAAGGAATGTGATTAGTAAGTACTAATCTACACAATAATTTTGACTGTTTAGGCTATCAAATAATGATGGAATGAAAGTTGTTTATTTTAAACACTAGAGTGATAAACTTAAAATGAAATAATCTATTTTGAAACAATTCCGGAATTAAGATTTCATACTTAAATCCTACTATGGATCTTATCTTGTTTATTTACTGGATTCAGAATTGTTTGCCTTAATGGAAATTAATCCTAAGGTATCCTAAATCCTCTCTTAAGGTACCTAGGGTGTATTTTAATTAACTTAAACATGACTTTTATAGCGATCAAATTAATTAAAACCCTTTAAGGTCTTTCACCAATTTTTAAATTCCACAAAGGTAACCAGCCTATGTCTAGGTCAGAATTCCTAGGTTCAAAATTTTGATTTTCTAATATTAATCTTTACCTTTCAGTCCTTCAATTAACATCTATAATCAATACTAAGTGGGTACCAACACATAGCATACATTAAGATCATAAGAAATTAAATCAAGGAGCAAATCTCAAATCCAATAAATAAAACTTAATGTTTATCCATAATAATGATTACAAGCATTACTCTCCCAATTCTAGAATATGAAAGCTACTCACTCATGGTGAGTTCAGCAAACATAATAAAAATGAAGTAAAGAACAATAAAAATACGTTTAAGAAAATGGAATGAAAGAATAAAAGAGGGTTTGCAGCTTTAATCTTGTGGAACTTCGGCTGAAAAACTCCTCCTTGATACTGATATTCCTCTCCTCAAGATGGCTGAAGATAGTGCAGAAGCGAGCACTCTTTGAAACTCCTAAAAAGATCTGTAAAATGATTGATCTCTCCCCTTTTCTTGATATTTTCTACTTTTATTTATAATAGTTATTCTAGAGTTAGGTCATTTTGAGTCCAAAAAGCCTTAGGAGTCTATTTTGAATCTGTAAACAAGAGTGGGAATTCGGGTTAGGAAACTGGCTACCGCATGATACATGACCCGTGTGTCACTACACTGCCTCGGGCTGTGTAACTTACTGGAGCAGAATGGCAAAGTCTTGCATTGGCACAGAGGTTTACACGAGTCTGCGTTGGCTACACAGGCATGGTTACACTACCCGTGTACTTTTGTTGTCAGGAAATTCTTCAAGCTTGTGCCCGGTAGAGACTTACACGGGTCCCTACAGATTACACGGGTCCAATTACATGACCTATGCACTTTTGTTCCTCTATTGGCTCTCTGCCTTTCATCTGGCAGAACATTACACAGGTCTGTGGCTTTGGTTACACGGCCTGTGTACTTTGTATCAACAGCAATTCTCAATCTTTTGACTTCTCCAAGCTTCCCTTTACACTTCTATGCTCTGTGACTTCACCAAAACACCTGAAATACTGCAGAAGCATGGAATTTAGAGCCCGACACTGGAATTTACAAAAGTTAATGAAATCAATGACTATGCATGAGATTGTTATTCTAAATGCCATGAAATATTATATAAATGTGCTTAAAAACATCTATATAATACAAGTGTATCACTTACATAGGTGTGTGACTTACTAGGCTTATTACTAATTGGCAATGAGAAATGATATTAACTCTTAATATCATTGGAACTCTTCCAGATCATAAATGATTTCCCTAAATCATTGTAGGCATCTCATAGACCATGGTTGATACCTAGCATAGCATGCCATAGCCACCCAATTAGTAATAAGGAATACCTTAAAATATGAACCTTTAATCATACATCACCATGCACTAAAATCCCTCCATATTATGTCCTAATCCTATTAAGGGTTATGGTAGAGTCAAACCCCTTTTCATGGAATCTTATGCACTCATTCAAAATCTAATTCTTGACATATAAGATTTTACCATCAGAAAACATCTTTCCTGACAAAGTCATCTGTCCTGGCCAAGAACTTAGTCTTGTCAAGAATAGCTTAAATCTACATAGGACTTTTAACCCTATTTATTCAAGGCTACAAATCCCCTCTTAATTGAACACCTATCCCAACATATAACTGATCTAAACCAACACATACCAAAATATCCATACACAATACAGATATGTGAGTGGTATCAAACTCAAACCACCCATATAAGGGACAACCGTGTCATCTTAGGTCTGAGGATTATATGCACTAGTATGACATAGATAACATTTTATTGACTCGAGTAAATGCCATGATCATGTTATCTGTATGTCACAAGTTTGGCCTACTTATATCATAAGTGCCCACTGTGTTTATCCCGATATCTCATATCAGATGGTATGAGACTCACCATTCCATATACATCAGTATCTTATACTGATCAATGGAGATAAATAGAGGTGACAGCTCTTTGGATATAATGTGCCTACTAAAATATCCTTTAGCTACGAACTCTGATTTATAGCAAATGTCCCATATATTCTGTCACTCATATTCTTATCTCATAAGAATAGAATATATAATATGTTGCTAATGGACAATTTCAAATAAATATGATATGAAACATATAACATTTAAATGAAATGTTAATTGCCATTAAAATATTCACAATGTCATTTACAAGGTACAAGATTAGTGTATGCTCTGGGGCACATACAACTAACAGATACAATGGGCAGGCACCGAGTGTCCGTTATGATTATCCCTTATTGATGATGATATGAATAATCACGAGCAACCACCGGGTGTCCAATGTGATTATTCCCATGACTTTATGTCTGACATTACATGCCCGGTAGGCACTAAGTGTCTGACGGTATGATGGCCAGTAGGCACCGAGTGTCCAGTGCCAGTATACCTGCGTATCTAGTCTTAATAGTCTGTTAGAGGTTACTTGGGCACTGAAAGTAAGTGAGGAAGTTGAATAACAAGGCAAAGAAAAGTAAAGATCCTCTAAAAGGAAGGATTCCAAAGATCATGAAAATATGGAAAGTACCTAAAAACATTTGACATTATAAAACCCACATTTGTATCAAATTGTTTTATGAAAACTCATATGTGAATTATGCTTACTCCACATAGTATGTTAGTTAATTTAATTTATATATATTGTATTTTATTATATTATTGTATCACTAAGCAGAAATGTTTAGCGCGATGGTTCTTCCTCGCACAGGTATTGGAGACAAGACCCAGAAGATATCAGACTGGGATTTTGAGACAGATCTGTAGTACAGATTATTGTCACCTTAGCATACCACTTTGGTGGGGCTCACGGTTCCAAAGCAATGTATATTTGGCATATTGTAATTAAATGTAAAGCTTGTAATTAAATTTTGAATTTGCATAAAAATTATGTAAATTATGTACATCCTATAAATTGATGCAATAAAGAAATTCATGTATGGAATGGATGTAAATGATATGGATATATGATTTATGATATTGAGCAGTTATGAAATTGAGATTATTCTATTGAATTATTTGAACAGGTAAATATTTTAACAGGAAAAATATCAATAAAATAGGGGACACTCTTGTAGTTTCTCTGAAAAAAAAAAAAAGAAAAAAAAATTATGAACTGAATTATAACAGACTCAATGTGACAAGAAAATGAAATAACATAAGACTAGGTTCTCCGGCACAGGATGTAGTATTCCTTTGCTCAGCTACACTGTAGATCGGGTAAGGGGGTGTTACATAAAGAATTGGATAAATTTCATTCATCACTAATTGGGTAGTCATGACATACTATGATAGGTGTTAACTATGATTTATAAGAACTAATAGTGGAAAGGGAATTTCATGCTAGATAAAGAAAGAGTTCCAATGATATTAAAGATTTAATATTATATTCTAATTGCCAATTAGTCATGAACCTAGAAAGTCACACACAATAGAACTAATGTGATCATGACAATATTAATTTGATTAATTAATTAATTAAATAATTTAATTAATTAATTAAATTAATTAAATAATTTAATGAATTAATTAAATTAATGAATTTAGTTTGCAATAAGATTGCAAAGTCCCTAGCATAACTTAAAATTCAATGAAATGGGTAATAAGAGGAAAATTAGTTTTTATTTAATTATTAAATATGAGCTTATAATTAAAGGAGTTTAATTATAATATAATTTATATTAGATATAAATTATAATGTAAGAAGAATTAATATGGCTTAAATGGCTTATGAAGCCATGAGATAAATGTGCCTTAATGGCTTAGTGTTGATATGACATAAGATGCCAAGTGGAACCATGATATGGTGACAACTCATCTAATTGGTTGGATGAGAGGAAGACATTTGTAAAGGTCTTCTCATTAGTGGAAGACAACTAATCTCTACTAATCACCTTTAGGGATTAGAAATCTCTAAATTTTAGAGATTTCCACCCACTTTTAGGATATGAGAATCCCTAAAGTATAAAAGCCAACCCAAATGGAAAAGATAGAGAGAGAGAATTCATTTTTTTCTTCTTCTTCCTCTTTCTCTCAGGAAAAGCCTAAGTTTGTTCTTCTTCTTCCTTTCTTCCAATTGATTTAAGAGACATTAGAAGTGTTTACTCTTCAATCAAAGTTAGAAGAATTATTTCTCTAATTACACAAAAGGGAAAACCTAAGAAAACCAATACCCTTCCTTTATGTTTGCTTGGTTGAAGAAAGGATAGTATACCGTGGAAGGATTTGGTTCAAGGGTTGAGTCAAGATTACAAGGTTTGTGTGGAAAGAATGGAGGGCCTACACTTGTAGGTGTTGTTTCTGATCGCATCAAATTATATAGACATTTAAGGTTAACATGCATTGCATTTTATTAGTATTTAGTATCATTTTATTTTTATTTTTATATGTTTTCATTATTATTTTAGAAAAGATATTAATCCAACTCAATTCATTGATTTTTATATTTTATCTGATGTTTTTATGTGATTCTAGAATCAAGGACAAGTTTGGAAGAGATTTAGAGGTTAAAACATGAAGAATATGTGCCAAAAACATTACACGGGCCGTGTAACCCACCCCGTGTAACTTCCTGGACCCCATGTAACTCTCTGGACTAAAGAAAATGTGAAAAATGAAGTGGCAAAAATTTACACGATGTAACACTCTCACTACAGTAATTCCGTACATTCTACTGTTCTGGTGACCGGTGTCGGTCCGGATAGCTAGAACGTCTGGAAAAATATTTAGACTAAAGTGAGGAGCCATAAATAACTCAAATATTAATAAGAAAAATTTATAAAAAATTTTAAAAATAAAATACAACCAAGTTAAATAAGCCGGTGCCCTAGCGATGGGTAACCCAGTGAGAAGTTGGGGTCTTCACAGCTAAAAGCCCTAAACTCGGGAGAAAAATCATAAAATAATTTTTAGGACTCCAGAGAAGAGTCATTGAGGTTTCTATGGCATTAGAATGCCAAGAAAAGTTTTAGAAAAATTTTTCGATCGGTACAGACGATTTTGGCTCGGTAAGCCAAACGAAGAGCATTTTGGTCATTTCATCTTCAAAGATGATTTTAGGCCGACTTATCCAGTTAAGTAAATAATTATTATGATCTAAAATATGAATAAATATTGCTAAAAATTGAATTGGAAATGAGTAGAAAAGAAAAGAAAAGTAAATGAAAGAAAATAGGAAATATGACATCACATAATGTCATTAGTTAGGTCTCCACCAATCACAACTCAACAAGCCAATTAAAAGGAGATAAATTAGACAAAAATTGACAAACAATTTACATCTTCAACCTTTGGGCTGCCAAAAACGTAGAGAGAGAGAGAGAGAGAGAGAGGAAAGAAAACTCCATGGAAGCTTGATCAAGCTTGAGCTAACCCACCAAAATCACCCCAAAACCCTAGCTTCCCTTCACAAATATTTACCCTTACACCTAGAGCAAGTCTTGGGAAGCAAAAAGAAAAAGAAAAAGAAGAGTTCTCAAGCTTTGAAAATTAGCTAAATCAAGGTTAGTGCCTTTACTCACTTCCCTATCTTTTTAATCCTTGTTAGGAAGACAAATTAAATGTGAATTTGTTGTAAAAGTGAACAAAACAATTATATTGAAGTATGTATGAAAATTGGCAGCCATGAGAGAAGGATGAGAATTGTTGATTTGAATGACTTGAATTGTTTAGAAGTGGTTTGTGATGAGATAACTTGAGTTAGATGTTGAACTATGTGTGTTGGATGAGTTAGATGACATGAAAAGTATGAAAGGACACTTTGGAAATTAGGGTTTGTGAAAAATTAGAGTTTTCCTTATGTAATGGTATATTAGCCTTGTAATGGTCAATTAGTGACCATTTGAATGTGTGTGAGAAGGAATTGAAGTGAGTAAGGATGTTGGAGTTGAACTTAGGCATGTTGTCCTTGGTAACCTGCAGGACTGGTTGTGAGTCCAGCAAGTTTGAGCACCATAAATGAAGTTGTATAGATTCAATTGGTGCAAGGCTAATTGGACATGAAACTAGACACATAATGGCACAACTTTGGTGAAGAAACTCTACCTAGAAAACCAAACCAAGTTGACCTAAAAATTACCCTAATCCGAGAGACCAATTGGACATTAAACTGAGGACATAATGACACATTTTTGGTGAATAAGCCATGCCCAGAAAACCAACATAGGATAACCTAAAAACTGCCCCAATCCGGGTGACCAACATGTTGTCCCTGGAAAATGACCAAATAAATAGTATTTGTTCAAATGGTCATAACTCAGTGTAGAAAAGTTCAATTGATCTAAAATTTTACCAGCGGAAAGCTGAGACATAGCCCTACAACTTTCATGGAGAACACAAATCCAAATTCTAACCATAACCTAGTCAAATTACCAACCAAACTTAGGTCACCAAATCTGGCAGAACCAAATTGCCCAGAAATTCTGGGTACAGGTTAATTCGACCAGTTATGGTAAAATGGCCATAACTTGAGCTACAAAACTCCAAATGGAGTGATTCAAAAAAAGAAATGTAACTAGACACAATAAGGAACAACTTTAATGAAGATAATTTTATCAAATTCCTACTGTACAAATAACCAATGAAATAGTAAACCTAGGGTATGAAATCTGAAAATTTGGAATAACATAAGATAAGCTTTGAAATGGTATTGGAAATCAATACCAACAAAAATAAAATGCAAAATGTGGTATCTTGGTGAACTTAGGTTCAATAAATTTATTATGTATTAAAAAGTCAACAATTTGAGTGAATAGTAATGTGAATAGTAGTACAAAGACACAAAGTGTAAGAACTAAATTGGTAGAGGAAATTAAGGTATGAAATTTGGAATCCATAAAATGTTCATGGATTACTTGGAATAGAAATAGTAATTTACCTAAATGACTTAATGAACATTTAAGTTATGTGAATATATAATTAAGATTTGTATTCCCATTATTAGTAGTCTAATAAAACATGAGTGATACCACTTGAATATGAAATGAAATTAACCTAGATGGATTGTTGAGACTTATACTCCCAACACCAATGGAGTTCATAATATATTAGTGATACAACTTGAAGTATGAAATGTACCTTACATGAATAGATTGTTGAATGAATAAATGTGATAAAAGTGTCATTTAGGATTTAGGTTCCCATCAAGAGAGAAAGGAAAGATGTTTTGAATGTGAATGGTACATGAGATTAAATGAATGTGAATTGTGATCAATATGAATGATGTAAGGAATGTATGAATATTATGATGAATGTATATATTATGGAATTTGTAATGAAATAATGAAGTCATAAAACACAATATATTAATGTTTAATGATATTATGTGCCCTTGTATTGCCTAGACATGTGTGTCAGATTGGATAGATTGGCATGCCAATAGGGTATTATTTTAGCAGTACTGCGAAAGGTTTTATACCTGTAATCATGGCTTTATGCCTGTATTCATGGCTTTATGCCCGCACTCATGGCTTAATGCCCGATTGTGTATTATCATGGCTTTTTAGCCATACTGACTGCATACGTAGTTAACATTCTGTGTCCGATGGTATGACGGCCCGAGGCACCGCGGTGTCCAATGTCAACGACCCGTTATCCAGTTTAGTTAGCCTGTCATAGGTTACTTGGGCAGTCTAATTTATTAAAATAAGTTATGAATATTAGCAATTAACAATGCTAGAAAGTAAATAAATGAGAAGAAGTTCTGAAATAAATTAGATTAGCTCCAAAAATTTGTTCCTTAGAATGATCTGAAGTAAATTAAACTAGTTCTAAAAATTTTAAATATTACGAAATGATTGTAAACAACTTAAAAAGTATCAAGGAAGTGATAAAAAGACTAGTAGAAGAATTATAACTTAAATAACATTACAAATGTGACTTTCATAAGAATATAAGCATAAGTATAAATTTTAGATTTATTTATACATGATATAAATGATTATTGTAAACTTATGAAAGAAGTGATTCTAAAGAGCAACATAAATGATGAAAGATATATTGTATGGAAAATTTCATACGAACCCAATAAAATTCTTGAGTTAGAAAATATGCTCCAATTATTTTTATTTGTATACATTATTTCTTGTCATATTATTGCACCACTAAGCAACAATGCTTAGCGCGATAGAGTTGTTTCCTCGTGCAGGTACTGAGGTTAAAGCCTAGCGAATACTAAACAGAGATTTTGGAGTCTGATCTGCAGAGTGTTCAAGGTTGTCACCTCCTCAGCAATGCATGTAGATAGGGCCCATATAGATCATTTTATGTATTTTGTACATTATAATTAGTTATTATTTGTAATGTAAACTATGAATTGTATGTTTAAATATAGATTATGGAACTGTAATTAATTTGTAGATCATGTAAATTATGAAATTATGTAATTATTTTGTAAATTATGTAAATTAAGGAAATTTGAAAATTTTGCTTATGTAATTTGCGAATGTTTACATATGAATTGAGTATGAATAGATTTGTACAAATGAGTATGTGAATTACAAGAATTGAATGTGAGATGAATATGATGAGCATGAATGATATTTTTATTGTAAAATATTATTGAAAATTTCAAGTAGGTGAATAGTGAAATACGTCAACTGATAATAAAATAGAGGAAACTCCGCTGGTTTCTCCGTAGAAAAATAATTGATATTAAAATATAAGGAGATCAAATTATTAAAGGAATAAAGTAAGATAAGATAGGGTGCTCCGGTACCGAATGTAGCACACTTCGCTCGGCTACACTATAGTCGGGTGAGGGGTGTTACACATGGGCCGTATATCACTACACGATTTTCTGGATTTTTGATATACAAATATAATATAGACATAATAAAGTGATGAAATGCAATATATGAATGCAATGCATGAAATGCTCCCCCAAACTCAAATTTGACATTGTCCTCAATGTCATCAAGATATCATAAATAGGTCAAAAGCAACATCATAAATGTAATAACAAGGAAAAGCATTATAGAATACTCCCCCTTGAAGCGTGCCTTCCCTTGAAGATTTATGAGTTTGATCTCCATTGCTCCTCTCAAGTGCTTATTGAACCTACAAAGTGAAAAAATATCGAAATTAAGTTTGGGAGGGTGATAAACAAAAGAAAGAAATAAATAAAAAAAAAAATGCAAAGATTAAATTTAACACTTGGGTTGCCTCCCAAGAAGCGCTATCTTAAGGTCATTAGTTTGACCCCTTTTAGAATTATTGATTAAATAGTGGTTTTCACCCATAGCAATTGTCATGTAACACCACATATGAGTCTTGATTTGTGATACCCTCAAGATTGGCAAGATTTGGAATAAGATTGCACATAGCACGAACAACACATGGTTTAGAGTTATATGCCTGGGAAGAGGACTGTTTTTGCTCATGGAGGACATATGATGATTTAGGAGGTGTCCATGATAGAAAAGGGTCTTCTGGTGGTGTATGTATAAACATCGTTAATGAGCTCAAGTTGATAGTCTTGTCAATTGCTTCATCTACCACCTTCACCTCTGATCTATCTTCATGTAAGCACTCTTCTAATGACCCTCCAACAATAAAAGAGTTGTTTTCTTCAGCTTCAAGTATAATTTCTTCTTCAAGTAACTCCTGCTCTTATGGTAAATCTACTGGTAAGTCATTTTCAAAGGAAGCTCAACTTCTTCTATAGGTTCAAATTCCCATGAAGCTTCTTCATTCTCCCAACTTTGTTTGTTTCCTCCTCGTAGAGTGATAGCTCATTATTCATCATAAGGTTGTTAAAATTTTCCAATGGAGCTATCGCTTCTTCAAGTCCCACTCCCTTCTCTAATTACAGCTCAAATGGTTGGTGTGAAATATTATGTTGATAGATGTTTGGAGGGTATTAGTGACTCCAATCCTGCAGTGAAGGATCCCAATGCCAATGGTAATCAAAATCTGCCATGTCATTCAACAAGTGAATGGCATCCTCATGGTTTCTTTGAAGAACATGATCACTATTAGCCCAAGCTCTATAATCTACCCAATTCCTTGTCGTTTCATCCAGACCATTGTAAAAATTGAGAGTGAGTTCATAATTTGAAAGACAATGATTGGCAAATTGCTCTACCAATTCATTAAATCTTCTCCAAGCATTATAAAATGGTTCATTGTGTTATTGAATAAAACTTGTGAAGACTTGTTGATGAAACATCTCAATGTACCTCACAAGAAAAACAAAGTAAAAATAAAATTAGACTGGAAATAAATTATAAAAGAAATAAGAATGTCTAGAGTAATCAAATCACTAATCATTCAATATCAAGCACTGGTCCCCGGCAACGGTGCCAAAAACTTGTTTGCTGGTTTTACGACCACCGCAAGTGCACGGATCGCTAACAAGTAATAAAGTGATGAGTAAAGTATCATTCCCACGAGGACCGTGTTGAGTACCAAACTATAGTGATTTTAATTATCTAGACGATTAAATTGTAAAGAAATAATAATTAAATCTAAATTAAAAGAAATAAAATCTAAATAATTAACTAAAATAAAATACTAATGGACAAAGGCATTCTAGAGCTAGGGGTTCACACTTCAATCAATTATAGAATCAATCCGATTCATTCAATAAATGGGAGATTATTACTTTGATGGAAATTAATCCTAAGTTATCTTAAGTCCTCTCTCAAGGCACTCAAGGTGTATTTTAATTAACATAAACCCTACTTTCATGGTGATTAAATTAATTAAAACCCTTTAAGATCTTTGATTAATTTTGGAACTCCATAAAGGTCATCAGCCTATCTCTAGGTCAGATTTCCTAGGTTCAAAATCCTGATTTTCTAATGTTAATCTTCACTTTTCAGTCCTTCAATTAATATCTGTAATCAATACTAAGTGGGTACCATCACATAGCATGCATTAAGATCACAAGAGATTGAATCAAAGAATAAAATACCCAATGTATTAAATAAAATAAAACCAAATCCATAATGAAATTGAGTGCTACACCCTAACCCTAGAATAAAGAACCTACTCACACATGGTGAGTTTTACAATCAAGTTTATAAAAAGATAAAGAGAAGACATGAGAAGAAAATAGAGTGAAAGAACCCAGAAGGAGAATTACAGCCTTGGACTTTTGGAACTTCAGCTGAAAAACCCTTCTAGCAATCTTGCAGATCTTGTTTCTCCCTTGCCTCCCTTGAGGTTGATGTGCCTCCTTGAATGTAAATCGGCTCTTTTGGATGTAAAATTCTATTCTTGGATGTAAATTCTCTCTCCCTCCCTCAATTCCTGACTTGTTCTATTTATATCTAGTGTAAAAACCCTAATTTTAGAGTCCTAGAAGCATTAGGAGTCCATCCGGTCTAGTTGGAGCGAAGAAAAGTCACATCAGAATTGCTGTCAGGGGACTTTACATGGGCCGTGTAGTGATACATGCCCCGTGTAAATTTCTACCACTTCATTTTTCACGTTTTCTTCAGTCCAGAGAGTTACACGGGGTCAAGGAAGTTGCACGGGGTGGGTTACATGGCCGTGTAAAGTTCCCTGATAGTAATTCTGATGCGACTTTTCTTCGCTCCAACTCGACCCGGATGGACTCCTAATGCTTCTAGGACTCTGAAATTAGGGTTTTTACACCAGATATAAATAGAATAAGTCAGGGATTAAGGGAGGAAGAGAGAATTTACATCCAAGAACAGAATTTTACATCCAAAAGAGCCAATTTGCATTCAAGGAGGCACATCAACCTCAAGGGAGGCAAGGGAGAAACAAGATATGCAAGATTGCTAGAAGGGGTTTTCAGTTGAAGTTCCAAAAGTCCAAGGCTGTAATTCTCCTTCTGGGTTCTTTCACTCTATTTTCTTCTCATGTCTTCTCTTTATCTTCTTATAAACTTGATTGTAAAACTCACCATGTGTGAGTAGGTTCTTTATTTTAGGGTTAGGGTGTAGTACTCAATTTTATTATAGATCTGGTTTTATTTTATTTAATACATTGGGTATTTTATTCTTTGATTCAATCTCTTGTGATCTTAATGCATGCTATGTGTTGGTACCCACTTAGTATTGATTACAAATATTAATTGAAGGACTGAAAAGTGAAGATTAATATTAGAAAATTAGGATTTTAAACCTAGGAAATCTGACTTAGAGATAGGCTGATGACCTTTATGGAGTTCCAAAATTAATCAAAGATCTTAAAGGGTTTTAATTAATTTAATCACCATGAAAGTAGAGTTTATGTTAATTAAAATACACCTTGAGTGCCTTGAGAGAGGACTTAAGATAACTTAGGATTAATTTCCATCAAAGTAATAATCTCCCATTTATTGAATGAATCGGATTGATTCTATAATTGATTGAAGTGTGAACCCCTAGCTCTAGAATGCCTTTGTCCATTAGTATTTTATTTTAGTTAATTATTTAGATTTTATTTCTTTTAATTTAGATCTAATTATTATTTCTTCATGATTCAATCGTCTAGATAATTAAAATCACTATAGTTTGGTACTCAACACGGTCCTTGCACGATGACTGATACTCTACTCATCACTTTATTGCTTGTTAGCGATCCATATACTTGCGGTGGTTGTAAAACTAGCAAACAGCTTCCCAAAGGGTGGAATTTGATTTTGCACTCCATCGAGTAAGAAATCCATAAACTTAGTTTAAAAGTTCTCTTTTTATTTGTTTCCTAATACTAAAATAGGCTAAAAGATCAATTAGTGTGACAACAGTTGTTACTATTTGATAATAATTCATGTTTGATGCTTAATAGGTTAAGTTTGAATCTCATGTGCTGCACATAACCTAGCTAGTTTTAATTTTTAAAATTGCCTATTTTGCTTGCCTTAGCTCTTTCATGCTTTCAGTAGGCTAACAATATGTCCCTTTAACAAGTAGCAGTAGACATCTTGTTAATCACAGAGGTAAAGATAATTCACATGGCCCTCTTATAGTGGTAAAAATAATCGATACTTCATATAAATATAGCTATAAATTAAGAATATAGATGAATGTCAATATATGAGTGTGACACCCCTTACCCGTCTACAGTGTAGCCGATCAAGATATGCCACACAGTGTACCGGAACACCCTATTTTAATTCAATCATTTTTATTCTTCCTAATTTATTTTTTTTATAGTTATGGAGTATAATTTGTGAAATATAATTCATTTCAGTCATTTATTGAAGTCATAAATTTATTTGAGGTTCCGCAAATTTTATAGAAAATCCGGCAAAGTACCGGCTAAAAATGGAGAAAACAGTTCTTCGGAACCTGTGAAAAACACTTCCAATATTTTCAATCAATCCCAAACTCCATTTCATCAACAAAATCTCAATATTTTCAACAACATTTCCATTTCTCAATCATTTATCTCATATGATAATCATGTAAAAGTCATAAATAATGTTCACTTGTTCATTCATAAACACAATTTTCACTATTTACATTAACACCAAAATATATTACATAAGTTTCAATTGCATATGAGAAAATAAAAGTTAGTTACAAAATACCAAAATGAAACCTAGTGTCCTACCAATGCACTGAAGATGGTGAGGTGACACGGACACTATGCAGAGCTGCAGGAGGTCTCACCCAGTCTGTGGTCTACTGGGCTTTCGGTCAGTGTCTCCAGAACCTACGCGTGGCAAAAGCAACGTGCTAAGCAATAATGCTTAGTGGTGCCAATAATAAAATAAAAAGAAATAACAGAAAATAAATATGCAGTGAATGTATTGATGTCTCATTGCAAATAAATTTTCGTTGAGTATTTGTAGTCTTACTTATTTTGTACTTGTTATATTCATTATTTCATTAAATTTATCCACTTTCATTTTTGGTTGCCCAAGTAACCTATACTGGACGATTACACTAGATAAACGGGTAAACTGGCACTGGGTATCAAGTACCTCGGGCCGTCACACCATCGGTCACATATGCATCTTCCGGTGTGTAACAGAACAGCTAATAAGTTGTAATAACAATAGGCACAAGGCCAAATATCAACACAATGTCAGAATGGCTAAAAGCCATGAAATCACAGAATGGAATAATGCCATGTGCAGTACTGCTAACTGAAACCTATTGGCATGCCAAGCTATCCAAACCAATCTTGTTAGGTATACTAGGGCATTTCACACTTTTAAGTTTCACAATTTTTGGAATTTAAGTTTTAGTGTTACTATTCCATTCATTGGTCAACAAAAATGTTGACTTTTGCATAGGCAATAGGTACATTGGTTTTAATATCATCAACATACCACATTTTGCATTCAAGATTTGTTGGTATTGGTTGCCAATACCATTTCTAAGCTTAAAGTTAGTTGGGCAAAATTTTCAGTTTTTATGCCTTGTATTTACTGTTCCATTGGTCAATTTTGTAGTGGGAATTTGGCAAAATGATCAATGAAAGTTGTTCCTTATTTTGTCTAGTTGAATTTCCTTTTTTGAATCACTCCATTTGGAGTTTTGTAACTCAAGTTATGGTCCAAAAACCACAACTGGCCGGATTGAAATTTTTCTGGATTGACCATATCTACAGTGCAATGAACAGTGAATTAAACTCACTTGTTGGATAGGTTCTGGTCATAATTTGGGTAAGGTTTCTTCATAAAAGTTGTTGGTCTATATCTCAGCTTATTGTGGGTAAACTTTCAGGTCAATTGGACCATTCTACACTAAGTTATGGCCAAATGATCAAACACTGTTTATTTGGTCATTCTGCAGAAACAGACTGCGGGTCACCCGGATTGGGGCAAGCTTTTGGTCTACTTGGTTTGGCTTTATGGGCATGGTTTCTTCACCAAAGTTGTGCCATTATGTGTCTAGTTTCATGTCCAATTGGCCAAACACCAATTGAACTTCTACAATTCAAGTTATAGCTGCCCAAACCTGCTGGACTCATGTCCAAATCTGTAGGTCACCTAGGGCAGCCACACTAAACCTAAATCCCATCACTAAACACATTTCATTTCTTGTTTACCAATAACCAAATGGTCACTAATTGACCATTAAAACTCACTTTCATCATTACATGAGCAAACGTTATTATTGTTAATTGTCCACATTTTCCATGTTCATACATGCCTAAACTTTGTATTTCACTTACACAATTAGGTTCAATTAATCATTTAATACCAAGGGCAGCCTATGAACCACTTTACTTCAAGCAAACTCATCAACCCTAACCAAAATTATAGGAAATAAATACACATAATTTTTATTTTGTTTTTCTTACATTTTCTACTTATCTCATGGCATTAAGCATGAATTAAGTAAAAATAGTAAGAGTTTGGACACTAACCTTGTAAGCAGAATTTTTCCACTCAAAATTCCTTCACTTTCTTTGGCTTTCTTGGCAGCCAAACACTTGCTCAAGACGTAGAGACAAATTTTATTGAAGTGGACTTAGGGTTTTAAGTGAGATTTGGGTGGGTTATAAAGCTTTGGTAAGCTTTCAATGGTGAAATGGGTATGGAGTTTGAGAGATACGGCTGAATTTTTGTGAAGGTAATGGCTGCTGGGTTTTATGTGTTTTTGCTGTATTCTTATTCACATTTTATTAGTTAATTTAAGTGTTGATTAAATATGATTAATGGGTAAGTGTTTAATGACATCATATGATGTCATAATTGGTATTTTCTTCCATTTTTTTTTTCTTCTCTTCTCTACTCATTTTCAATTTAATTTTTAGCATTATTTATTCACATTTTATATTATAATAATTATTTACTTAACTGGACAAGTTGGCCAAAAATCACCTCTGAAGGCGAAATGACCAAAATGCCCTCCGTTTGGCTTAACGGGCCAAAATTGTCTGTACCGATTGAAAAATTTTCCTAAGTATTTTCTTGGCATTCTAATGCAATAGAAACCTCAATGACCCTTCTCTGGAGTCCCAAAAATTATTTTATGAAATTTTCCCTAGGTCTAGGGCTCCTAGTTGCGAGAACCGCAACTTCCTACTAGGTTACCCATCACTTGGGCAACGGCTCATTTAACTTGGTTGTATTTTATTTCTAAAATTTTTTCTAAATTTTTGTTATTAATATTTGAGTTAATTATGGTTCCTCACTTTAGTTTAAATATTTTTCCGTACGTTCTAGCTGTCCGAACCGACACTGGTCACTGGAACAATAGAATGTACGGAGTTGCTACAGGGAGGGTGTTACAATGAGTGTAGTGTTAGGAAACATTAATGCATAACAAATTTGAGCAGAAAATTAAATCCCAATTGATCTACTTTAATTAATTATGGAATGGTGCTATTTAAAATTTATTATCAAGCAAATTACCTCAATTAACTTTGAGAAATTGCTGACCACCAGACAAAGTTATAGTAAAGCACCAACTGCCTAGATGTCTAACCTTTAATGATGTCAACACATATTAGTTATGTAGCACCACGAACCTCCTAGCTCTGAATAGTACCATTTTTGGTCTGTGACTTGTACTATTCAAAGACACCTTGAGGACTAAAAATAAAGTGAGAATTTATTGAGAAAGACACAATAAAAATTCAAGTGACCCAAAAATATAAGGACTCACCGAGTATACTGAAAAAGAGGGATTGTGACCCGATGAGGGGCATTTTGGTCAATTCACCTCAAGAGTTGACTTTTGATTAAAATGTTAATTTAATTAAATGAAATTAATGAATTGAATTATGAAATAATTTTTTTGGAAAATAATTCAAGTACAATGTGAAAAGAAAACAAAAAAACAAAAATTTGGAATTTTAAGTCCATATTGACCCAATTAAAATTTTAGGACCAATGCACTTTGGACAACTCATTATGTAATACCCTCACTGTAGCAATTCTGTACATTCTACTGTTTCGGTGACCGGTGTCGGTCTAGACAGCTAGAACGTCTGGAAAAATATTTAGACTAGAGTGAGGAGTCATAAATAACTCAAATAATGGTAAGAAAAATTTAGGAAAAATTTTAGAAATAAAATACAACCAAGTTAAATGAGCCGGTACCCTAGCGATGGGTAACCCAGTGGGAAGTTGCGGTCTTCGTAGCTAGGAGCTCTAAACCCGGGAGAAAATTCATGAAATAATTTTTGGGACTCCAGAGAATAGTCATTGAGGTTTGATGGCATTATAATACCAAGAAAATGCTTACAAAAATTTTTAGAACGGTACAGACGATTTTAGCTCAATAAGCCAAATGGAGGGCATTTTGGTCATTTCGTCTTCAGAGATGATTTTTCACCAACTTGTCCAGTTAAATAAATAATTATTATGACATAAAATATGAATAAATATTGCTAAAAATTTAATTGAAAATGAGTAGAAAAGAAAAGAAAAGAAAATGAAAGAAAATTTAGAATTATGACATCACACGATGTCATTAGTGTGCTCTCCACCAATCACCACTTAACAACACCATTAAATTCATTTAAAAAGGGGAAAATGAGTCAAAAATGAAACACAAATTCTGCTCACTTTCTTCTCCATTTTCCGCAGCCTTCATTTTCTCTCTCTTTTCTTTCTTAACCTCCATTAAAGCTCCCTTGCGAGCTTGATTTCCCCCTTCATCCCACCATAAAACCCTATCATCCCTTCACAAAAATTGATCCTTACCATTAGGTCAATATTTGGGCAGCAATTTGAAGAGGAAAAAGTGAAGTTATACCTTGGAAAAATTCTACACTCAAGAGGTTAGTGCATATACTTCTTTCCTTCCTTCCTATCTTTTGTTTAGAAAGCTAAATTGAGTTCAATTTGTTGAAGAATAAAAGAAAATATGTATGTATAACCACCCATGAATTTTGGCAGCTTTAAGTGAGTGATGATTTTGATGATTTAAACTGAATTAAATTGGTTTAATGATGGCATTTGAGGAGTGTGTATGGATTAGAGGTTGAAGTCTAAGTGTTATGCATGAGTAGGAAGTTGGAAGTTAAGGTATTGGGACCAAATTTGAAATTTTGTGCTTGGAGGTTCAATTGGTGTTTTAATGGTCAATTAGTGACCATTTGGTAAGGCTTGACCACAAAATGAGGTGAATTGTGGCATTAGATTAGGGATTTGGTATGCTGCCCTGTTGTGCCAGCAGGTCTGAACTTGAGTCCAGTCTGTTTGGGTAGCCATAACTTAGTTTGTGTAGCTTCAATTGGTGTAAGGTCAATTGGAGGTGAAATTAGACACATAATGGCACAACTTTGATGAAGAAAGCCTGCTCAAAAAACCAACTTAAGATGACCTAAAAATTTTCCAAATCTGGGTAACCAATTCTGGACCTGGAAAAACTGACCAAATGAACAGTTCATTTGGCCATAACTTTGTGTAGAGAGGTCCAAATGACTTGATTTTTGTGGCAATGGAAAGCTTAGACAATTTAGAACAACTTTCATGGAGAATAGGAACCCAGATTATGACACCCCTTAACCGTCTACGGTATAGCCGAGTAAGATATGTCACACAGTATACCGGAACACCCTATTTTATCTCAATCATTTTTATTATTCCTTAATTTATTTTTATCAAAGTTATGAAGTACAATATATTTCATTTAAGTTATTTATTGAAATTACAATTTATTTGAGGTTTCGCAAATTTTATAGAAAATCCGGCAGAGTGCCGGCTAAAAATGGATAAAATAGTTCTTCGAAACCTGTGAAAAACACTTCCAAAATTTTCTATCAATCCCAAACTCCATTCCATCAACAAAATCTCAATATTTCTCAAATATACTCCCATTTCTCATTCATTCATTTCATATGATATTCATATAAAAGTCATGAATAAATATTCACTTTTTCATTCATAAAAATAATTTCTATTATTTACATCAATACCCAAAATACATTACATAAGTCTTAAATACACATGAGAAAATAAAAATTAATTACAAAATACCAAAATAAAAACTAGTTTCCTACCAATGCACTGATGACGGTGAGGTGACACGGACACTATGCAGAGTTGCAGAAGATCTCACCCAGTCTATGGTCTACTGGGCTCCCAGTCGGTCTCTCCAAAAACTACGCGTGGCAAAAAGCAACATGCTAAGCAACAATGCTTAGTGGTGCCAATAATAAAATAAAAAGAAATAACAGAAAATAAATATGCAGTGCATGTCCTGATGTCTTATGTAGACAATTTTTCGATCATTATTGGTAATCTTATTTATTTTGTACTTGTTATATTCATAATTTCATTAAATTTATTCACTTTCATTTTTGGTTGCCCAAGTAACCTATACTGGATGACTAGACTGGATAAACGGGTAAATTGGCACTGGGTATCTAGTACCTCGGGCCATCACACTATCGGTCACATATGCATCTCCCGGTGTGCAACAGAACAGCTAATAAGTTGTAATAACATTACGCACAAGGCCAAGTATCAACACAATGTCAGAATGGCTAAAAGCCATAAAATCACAGAATGGCATAATGCCATATGCAGTACTGCTAACTGAACCCTATTGGCATGCCAACCTATCCCAACCAATCTTGCTAGGTGTACTAGGGCATGTTACACTTTTAAACTGTACAATTCTTGAAATTTAAGTTTAGGTGTTACTATTCATTTCATTAGTCAACTAAAATGTTGACTTTTGCATAGACAATAGGTACATTGGTTCTAATACTCCCAACATACCACATTTTGCATTCTAAAATTGTTGGTATTGGTTGCCAATAGCATTTCTAAGCTTAGTGTTAGTTATTCAAAATTTTTAGATTTCAAACCTCATATTTACTGTTTCATTGGTCATTTATACAGTAAGAATTTGGCAAAATTCTCTTCATGAATGTTGTTCCTTATTTTGTCTAATTGCATTTCCTTTTTTGAATCACTCCATTTGGAGTTTTGTAGCTCAAGTTATAGCCTAAACAACATAACTGGCCGAATTGGATAGAATCCAAAATTCTGGGCAAAACTAGTTCTGCCAAATTTGGTAACCTAAGTTTGGTTGGCAATTTGACTAGGTAATGGTCAGAATTTGGATTTGTGTTCTTCATGAAAGTTGTAGGTCTATTTCTCAGCTTTCTTCTGGTAAACATTCAGGTCAATTGGACTTTTCTACACGGAGGTATGACCAAATGAATAAACACTATTCATTTAGTCATTTTGCCCAGGCAGAATGCAGGTCACCTGGATTAGGGCAATTTTTAGGTCAACTTGGTTTAGTTTTCTGGGCAAGGTTTCTATACCAAAGTTGTGCCATTATGTGTCTAGTTTCATGTACAATTAGCCTTGCACCAATTCAACCTCTAGAATTCCATTTATAACTGCCCAAACCTGCTGTACTCATACTCTGTCTTGTAGGTCAGCCAAGGCAGCTCACCCATACACAAATGCCAAGCCTTAACTCACTTCATTTCCTCATTATACACATTCAAATGGTCACTAATTGACCATTACAAAGTTAATGAACCATTACATGAGCAAACCCTAATATTGTTCAAATGTCCAAGTTTTCAAGTTCCATTTATGCATTACACTTGCCTTACACTTGCACTTAAATGTTCAATCACTCATCTCATGTCAAGGGCAGCTCATAAACCCTTTGCGTTAAGATAATTCATCAAACCCTAACCATCCCTAAGCTGCCAAAATTGTAGGGATGAATATACATAAATTTTATTTTGTTTTTCTTACAATTTCCACTTATCTCATGGCATTAAACATGAATTAAACAAGAAAGGGAGGAGATTGGTCACTAACCTCAATTGATCTCTCTTCCAAGTTCCCAAATCTCCCTTTTTCCTTCTTCTTTTTGCTAGCTAGATGTTGTTTAAGGTGTGAGGAAGAGGTTTTGTGAAGCAAGATTAAAATCTTGTGGTGGTTTATCAAGGAATTTTAATGAGAAATGTTGATCAATAATGGCGAGAGAAGAGAGAGGAAGGGAGCCGGCTGAAAATGAAAAATATGTAGCATATTTGGTGTTTGTTTTTACTTCATTTTAGTTATATTTATCTCATTTTAATTGGTTTGTCAATTTCTAATTGGTGGGAAGCTTTTTAATGATGTCATCCTATGTCATAAATCCAATTTAATTCCATTTTCTTTTTACATTATTTTCTTATTTTCATTTCTCATTTTTAATTACACTTCTAGTAATATTTATTCATATTTTATGTCATAATAATTATTTACTTAATTGGACAAGTCGGCCAAAAATCACCTCTAAAGGCGAAATGACCAAAATGCCCTCTGTTTGGCTTAACAGACTAAAATTGTTTGTACCGATTGAAAAATTTTTCTAAGCATTTTCTTGGAATTCTAATGCCATAGGAACCTCAATGACCCTTCTCTGGAGTCTCAAAAATTATTTTATGAATTTTCCCTCGGGTTTAGGGCTCCTAGTTGTAAGAACTGCAACTTTCCACTAAGTTACCCATCGCTAGGGCACCGGCTCATTTAACTTGGTTGTATTTTATTTCTAAAATTTTTCTTAAATTTTTCCTATTAATATTTGAGTTAATTATGGTTCCTCATTTTTGTTTAAATATTTTTTCGGACATTCAACTATCCAGACCCACACTGGTCACCGAGACAATAGAATGTACGGAGTTGCTATAGGGAGGGTGTTACACAAATGATGACCACAACCAATTCAAATTGCTAGTCTAAGTTAGGACACCAAATCTGGCAGAACCAAATTTGCCCAGAAAATCTGGGTAAAGACCAATCTGACTAGTTATGGTAAATTGACTATAACTTAAGCTACAAAACTCCAAATGGAGTGATTCAAAAAGGAAATTAAAGAAGACTCATAAAGGAACAACTTTGATGAAGAAAAGTTTGCCAAATTTCTACTGTAACAATGACCAATAGAACAGTAAACTTAAGGTATGAAATCTGAAAAATTTTGAATAACATAAAATAAGCTTTGAAATGGTATTGGAAATCAATGCCAACAAAAATAAAATGCAAAATGTGGTATCTTGGTGAACTTAGGTTCAACAAATCTATTATGTATTAAAAAGTCAACTTTTGTGTAGGAATAGTTAAGTGAATAGTAATCTCAATAAGATGAATGCAAAGGACTAAAACTTAAATTGCTAATGATACCTCACTTAAATGATTTACGGCTTGTTTAAATCATGTTATTAGTTTGATGGGATTTGTAGGCTCATCGCAAATAGAACTTAGGAGAAATAGTTGACATAATTTGAAATGTGAATTGTAAATTACTATAAATGAAATATTAAAGGTATAAATGATGTGTAAATAATAATTGGGGACTTTCAATTTTTTGTTGAATAAAAATGAAAATTTTCTTGAATCTAGGTACATGTGAATTGGGGTGATAGATTAGGGATGAAATTGTAAATGAACTATACAAATGAAATTTATCAACATATGCATTAGATAAAAGTGAATTTGGACATTGTATTCCCACTAGGAAATAAAATAAAACCTATTGACACTTAATGGTACATGAGTGAAATTAAGAGTAATCATAAATACTTAGTAAGCAAAAACATTTCTTGAATTTCAAATGATAAATTATATAAATAGTGTAATGAATAAATGAACCATATTAATGTATGAATGAGACATGAGTTCTCATTATTGTAGAAGAAAAAAATATTTTGAGTACAATGGTACATGAGAACCATTGTTTTGAATTGTGATCATTATGGATAACATAATGAATATATAAATTACGATGAATGCATAAATTATGTAAATATTAAACTTAGAGATTTATGTTTCTATTATGAAAAAGATTAAAATGCTAGAAATTATAATTAGAACCTATAATGAAATAATGAAACTTATGAACACTTAATGGTACTATGTGCTCATGCATTGCCTAGACACGTGTGTCAGATTGGATATATTGGCATGTCAATAGGGTATTGTTTTAGCAGTACTGCGAAAGGCTTTATGCCTGTATTCATGGCTTTATGCCCCCACTCATGGCTTTATGCCCGCACTCATGGCTTTTATGCCCGATTATGTGTTATCAAGGCTTTTAAGCCATACTGACTGGATACGTGGTTGACGTTTCGCGTCCCATGGTATGATGGCCTGAGGCACCACGGTGTCCAGTGCCAACGACCCGTTATCCAATTTAGCCAGCTTGTCAAGGTTACCTGGACAGTGTAAATTATTGAAATTATTTAAGCATATTAGCAAATAAAAACATTAGAAAGTATTAAATAAAATGTGAAAAAGAGATTAGCAATAGAAACATAACAAAAATACAATTTGCAAAATCGTAAAGAGACCTTAAATATAATACTCCTAGAATAAAATGTATATTGAATATTATTACTGTAAGGGTATACACTCAGTACTTCCAAAGAGGAACAAATTAGCATATAAGATAGTTAATACTAGAAATGTCATTTTAAATCAAATTGATACTTGAATATTTAGAATGTTTGATTCTTTCTTTATTTGTATACATTATTTCTTGTTATATTATTGCACCACTAAGCAAAAATGCTTAGCGCGATGGATTAGTTTCCTTCGCGCAAGTACTGAAAGCAAAACCCAGTGGATATTTAGACTAGGATTTTGAAGTCCAGATCTGCAGAAGTGTCAGAAGGGTTCAAGAGTCACACCTTCCCCTCTGTAAGGCATAACATGATCCCGTAGAATACCTAATGAAATACCGAACTTCACCTACCGATAACTCATTAAGTAACCCACAAGGGATTTTAAATAATTTTCTTACTTTTGATAAGTGGTGAGCATTTTCTAATAGGTATTTAAAACATATGATTAAAAGTAAATCTAATTAATATTTTTGGTCCATTTTAGTTTTCCTCAAATTTTATAAAAATTTTGACAGAGTTCTGTCTGTATTTTGAGAAACCAGTTCTTCAAATACCTGTAAAAAGCACTTCTAAAAGTTTTTCTCAACCACTACTTCGATTTCACAATCAAACTCAATCAATTTCACAATCATTTCAATAAATTTCTCAAGTTCAAAATTCAATAATCCTCAACATACTAGCAATACATTTCATTTAAATTAAATAAAATAGTTCCACTCATATTTCATTAAAGACAAAACAATTTATACACATCCTTACAAATTTATATAAAAAGAAACACAACCTAAACTTTATTACAAACTTCATACAAATTTTTGTACAAGCTGCTCAAGACCCATTTGCACGTCCATACATTTATATGCAATACATACATAAAAAGAAATATTTACAATTAGGCTATAAATTATACCTGATGACTTCAAGCTGATAGCTCTTCACACCTCAGCAGCTCAGTCTGCTGCTCCTCTAGTCTCTCAGATTCTGATAAAGAATAGAAGCCATCGCTGAGTACTAGGACTCAGTGGTGCACAACATACTAAAATAATCTTTATGCAGAATATAATCACATTTATTCAAAAATTTGATTAAACATAAGCATTAAACACAAAACATGAATTATGAAATTTTAATGCAAACCAAATTCATTTCGAAGTATCAAAACACATTTCATAAAACCCACAGTTAGATCATGCCATTCGAAACAAATAGAATCTCAATAGCCAGAGGCTAAAGAGAAATCACATCACAAGGCTAGCTAGCTCAAATATATGGATATCCATTCACATCCTCTTCTACTGGCACACCTCAACACTTCTCCAGAGAAGGAATCAAAATTCGAAACTAATTACCCCCACTAGTCGTGCTAGTGAGGTGTTCAAATATATGGTCATGACACTGTGGTTTGAAAACTTATCTTAACAATTTGCTAAACTTGTCATTTCAATATACATAATAACTTTCAACAATTTAAATCAAAACATCATAAGAATGCCATAATTCAATATTTGACATTATTCAAAACAGTATACAAAAGATGATTATAAAAAGTATACGTTGTGCACAAACCTCAAGCGAGTTGCCTCTTGGCCTTGACTCGGTTCCTCGGGTTTTTTCCTGGTATTCTTTTCAACTGAAATACACAATTTTACAATGTTTCAGTACTAGAACTTAACATAAATCCAAAATAAATTTAGCTTCACATTTACCTAGTTCTAACGTGTTAAATTCGACGTTCACGAAATTTTTGTGTTTCGGGTTACTATTCACTATACTATTCAAGTCAAATAGTTGACTTTCTAAGGCTTAATAGGTATGGGAACTCCAACTTCACCCACATACCACATTTTGGTCACTAAACTTGTTAGTTTTGGTTGTTTACGCAAATCCTAAGTCTTTTAGGCAAATTTGGTAAATTTCAGTTTTGGAGTCCTAAGTTGCACTGTTCCATTGGTCACTTTATTGTTGGAATTTGGCAAAACTTTCTTCATAGAAAATGTTCCTTATTGTCTTAAGTTTATTCTACTTTTTGAATCACCACAATTGGTGTTTTTTAGCTCAAGTTATAGCCAAAATGCGCATCTGCTCACGCAATCGCTCATGCTGCAATTTTTGGTTCTGGCAGATTTTTTATCCAACTTCGTTCAATAATTTGATCAAGTTAACTCCATAATTTGGTCTAATTTCCTTCATACGAAATGTTCTACTATGTCTTAGGTTTCCATCGGTTCTAGATTCACCTAAATCAGAGTTTTCTAGAGAGAGTTATAGCCATTGAAACTTTACTGTTCAAATGGCAATTCTGCAGTTTTGCAAGTTCAGTAACTCAAATTTGCTCAATAATTTGATTAGGTTAATGGCATAATTTGGGTTTGTGTTCTTCATGAAAGTTTTAGATCTATATCTTATCTAATTACTGGTAAAATTTCAGGTCATTTTGACCTTCCTAGCTCGAGTTATGACCAAATGAGCAAATACTGTTCATTTGGTCAGTTTGTGCAGTGGCAGCCTGCACTTAACCAACTTTGGTCAATTGGTTCACTAGGTTTTGGTCAGTTTTTGGGCATGATTCCTTAATGAAAATTGTGTCATTTTATGTCTATTTTCATCCCCAATTGGTGGCATATCAATTGGGCTTGTAAAATTTCCGTTTTGGTCCTTCAAAGTTGCCATGGTCATGCTGCCGGCAGCATGACCATTTACCCTACGAATTTGACTTCCATTCTAACAATTCCCACACATCTCCTTTGGTCATTATCGACCATTTTTCACTTCACAATAGGTCAAAGTCATCATTTATGCATTTCTCCAAAATTTGCCTCAAAACCCTAGGCCTCCAAACCCTAATCTCACTACTTAATTACCATTAACAATTTCAAAGTTCCAAACTATAATCATTCAACTAATTAAGACTTTTAAACTCATTCTAATGCATCAAACCATACAATTTATGTTCCTTCTTCAAGCTGGCTGAAAATTCAATAATGGTCCTTCCCCCATATTTTCATTTCATTTCATTAATTCTAAGCTCATTTCAACCATCACATATGCATTTAAAATGGAAAAATGACAAGTTAACAAACTAACCTCAACTTAAACACCAAATCTTCAATTGTTCTCTTTCTTTCTTCTTTCTTTCTTGTTCTTAAGTTGAGATTGCAAGGTCTAGTGAGGTTTTTAGGGGAGTTATGTAAATTGGGTGAAGGAATTTAAGCTTAGATGTAAGCTTAGATGAAGGATTTTCATGGGAGTTTATGGAGGAAGATGGGGCGGCAATTGGGAGAAGAAGAAGACAACTAGTTAAATTTTTTTTTTCTTTTCTTTTCTTTATGCATTTTGGCTTATGGAAGACCACAAAAACCTAATTAATTAATTTATTAATTATACCTTTTATGGCATCATGCATGATCTCATGCATGATGTCATCACCCTTTTTACTTTTTCATTTTTCTCTTTTTCTATTAGTTCTTTAATTTAATTCTCGATTCCAAAATTTTTTTTTCTCCGTTTTTATTTGACAGTTAGGTCAGGAGTCAGCTCTCGGGTTGAATTGACCAAATTGCCCCTCGCCGGTTCATCCCGGTTTGCAATTAATTCCATATTTCTTCTGGCTCCCTGACCTAATTATTTGACTGGCTTAACAGTTCTTTTTCGTGATTTTCTCTTTTCCACTGTGTTCATAAGGGTCCTAAGGACCGTAGCGTCACTTTTTACGGTTCGAAATTTGAGTTTAAAATGACTTCGCAGTCATTCCCAAGAAGGTCACCCATCGCTGTGACTTTCGGCTCGTTTAACTTCTTATGTTCTGTTTTTCTTATTTGTACTTAACAACTTGAACATTACTAATTATTTGTGTTTATGGTTTATCTAAATGTCTTAAGTATGGTTCTAATCCCCTTAATTGTCCGGATCGACACCGGTCACCGGAGCAGTGAAATATACCAGGCTATACAAATAGGGGTGTTACAATTCTCCCCCCCTTAAATAAATTTCGTCTCGAAATTTTACCTGGTATCAATCTCTGAACAGCTGTGGGTGCTGTCTCCTCATGTCCTCTTCTCGTTCCCAAGTACCCTCCTGGCCCGAATGATGGTTCCACAGCACTTTTACCAACGGTATCTGCTTGTTACGTAGCTGCTTCACCTTATAAGCCAGAATCTATATGGGTTCTTCTTCATATGTGAGGTCTGGATTTACTTCAATTTCCTCTACTGGTAGTACATGAGATGGGTCTGATCGATACCTCCTCAACATAGACACATGGAAGACATTATGTATCTTCTCCAACTCTGGAGGTAGTGCCAAACGATATGCCAAAGGACCCACTCTTTCCAGAACCTCATATGGCCCAATGAAGCGAGGACTCAGTTTCCCCTTTCTGCCGAATCTCATAATTCTCTTCCAAGGAGAAACCTTGAGGAATACTTTCTCACCCACTGCATACTCAATATCCCTTCTTTTCAAATCAATGTAGGACTTCTGACGGTCTGATGCAGTCTTAAGTCGATCTCGGATCACCCTGATCTTCTCCTCAGTTTGCTGAACAATTTCGGGTCCAATCATCTTTCTTTCACCCACGTCATCCCAACACAACGGGGTTCTACATTTTCTACCATACAAAGCTTCATATCGAGGCATCCCAATGCTTGATTGATAGCTGTTATTGTAAGCAAACTCAATCAAAGGCAAGTGTGTATCCCAACTGCCCTCAAACTCAATCACACAAGCCCGTAGCATGTCCTCCAAGATCTGAATTACCCTCTCAGACTGGCCATATGTCTGTGGATGGAATGCAGTACTGAAGTTCAATCTAGTTCTTAGGGCTCTTTAAAGACTACCCCAGAATCTAAAAGTGAACCTAGGATCTCTGTATGACACGATGGATACTAGCACTCCATGCAGTCTCACAATCTCATCGATGTATAACTTGGCCAATCTTTCTAAACTGTAGTCCATCCGAACTGGCAGAAAATGAGCAGATTTAGTCAGTCTGTCAACAATGACCCAAACTGCATCATGACTCTTCTGTGTCCTCGGAAGTCCCATCACAAAATCCATCATTATTCTCTCCCATTTCCACTGCATCGTGGTAGTGGATGTAACAACCCAGCGGGTACTTGATGCTCTGCCTTTACTTGCTGACAAGTTAGGCATTTAGAAATAAACTCTGCCACATCTCTTTTCATACCCATCCACTAGTAATGCTCCTTTAGCCCTCTATACATTTATGTACCACCAGGGTGCATGGCAAAAGGAGACTCATGTGTTTCCTTCAAAATGATCTTCCTCAATTCAACATCATTAGGAACACATATTCTGCCCTGGTGTAGCAGTAGACCATCTTCTCTGATTGAGAATTCTGGTTTCTTGCCCTGCCTGACTTCTTCCAATAGCTTATGATACTTCTGATCATTCTGAGTAGCCATTCTAATCTGATTAATCAACACTGGCTGTACATGCCATGCAACTGCTGTCTGCCCATCATCATTAATCTCTAAGCTGGCATGCAATGATCTTAACTCATGTACCAAAGACAAAGGAGTAACTCGTAGACTTGCCATAGTCTTGCTACTTAAGGCATCAGCTACAACATTAGCTTTCCCTGGTTGATAGTCTATCAGACAATCGTAGTCTTTTATCAACTCTAACCATCTCCTCTGTCTCAAATTCAGCTCCTTCTGAGTGCCCAAATACTTCAAACTCTTATGATCTGTGTAGATGTAACACTTTTCCCCATACAAATAGTCTCTCCAGATCATAAGAGCAAACACAATAGCTGCAAGCTCCAAATCATATGTTGGATAGTTCCTCTCATGCGGTTTTAGCTGGCGTGATACATAGGCAATGACATTTCAATCTTGCATCAATACACAGCCTAACCCATTGTGAGAAGCATAACTGTAAACTGTGTATTCTTTACCCGGAGTAGGTAAAGTCAGGACTGGAGCTTCAGTCAAACATCTCTTCAATTCATCAAAACTCTGCTGGCATTTATCCGTCCACTGAAATTTCACATATTTTCTAAGCAGCTTGGTTAATGGAGATGCCAACATGGAGAATCCCTTCACAAATCTATGGTAGTATCCAGCTAAACCCAGAAAACTGCGAATTTCTGTGACATTTCTAGGTGGCCTCCAATTAAGGACAGCTTCAATCTTACTTGGATCTACCTTAATGCCCTCTTCTGATACTACATGCCCCAAGAAAGATATTTCTTTCAGCCAAAATTCACACTTCGACAATTTGGCATATAGCTGTTTCTCTCTCAAAGTCTGCAGTACAATCCACAGATGTCTATCATGCTCTTCTGCATTCCTCGAAAAAACCAATATATCATCTATGAATACCACAACAAACTGGTCGAGGTATGGTCTGAAGATAGTGTTCATCAGATCCATAAAAGCAGTCGGAGCATTAGTTAACCCGAATGGCATGACTAGGAATTCATAATGGCCATAGCGGGTTCTGAAGGCAGTTTTAGGAATACTCTGCTCTTGTACTTTCAGCTGATAATAACCTGATCTCAGGTCAATTTTGGAGAACACAATCGCACTTCAACTGATCAAACAAGTCATCAATGCGGGGCAATGGATATCTGTTCTTTATTGTCACCTTATTCAACTGCCGATAGTCAATGCATAACCGGAGAGTGTCATCCTTCTTCTTAACAAACAATACTGGCGCTCCCCAAGGTGACACACTAGGGCGGATAAAGCCCTTGTCAAGCAGTTCTTGCAACTGCACTTTCAACTCTTTCAATTCTGCAGGTGCCATTCTATATGGTGTTATGGAGATTGGGTCCACACCAGGCATAACATCAATCTCAAACTGCACCTCTCTTTCTGGAGGTAATCCTGGCAATTCATCAGGAAATACATCCGGAAAATCACATACAGTAGGGATGTCCCTTAGTGCTGGACTCCCCACTTGGGTGTCTATCACATGTGCCAAGTATGCTTCACACCCCTTTCTGATCATCCTTCTGGCTAGTGCAGCCGAAATGATGTTTGATGGCAGTAAATGCCTCTCCCCATGTATTACCACATCACTGTACAAAGGGAGGCCAAAAGTGACTATCTTCAGTCTACAGTCAATCATGGCGTGATGCCTGGCTAACCAATCCATGCCCAAGATAATATCATACTCTCTGAAGGGCATTTCAATCAAGTCTGACAGGAAAACATGTCCTTGGATCACCAAAGGACAGTCTCTATAGATTCTGTTGACTCGGACCTCTTGTCCTAACGGACTAGTTACTAGCACTTCAAAACCCATTTGCACACATGGAACAGCAAGTGAACTGACTATGCTAGCACTAACATATGAATGGGTTGAACCCGAATCAAACAACACAAATACATCTTGATCAGAGATAGAGAATGTACCAGCTACCACATCGGAAGTCTCAGCCTCTTCTCGCTGCCTCATTGTGTAGATTCTGGCTGAAGCACTTCCTTGTGCTGATTGACCAATCGCGTTCTCGATCGTCGACGCAGTGCCTCTACCTCTGCCTCTTCCTCTACCAAATGACTGTGAATCTCTGGGAGTGGGACTCTGAATAGATCCTTCGGCAGCAGTAGGAGCTGGACCATATCTTGAAGATGGAGCACTAGTGCAGTCTCTTGCTAAATGACCCTTGCCTCCGCAGTTAAAGCAGGCTCCAGTGGCCCAATAACATTCCCCCCCATGAACCTTGCCACAAGTCTCACAGGCGGGCGTAATATGAACCCTCGCCGATCGCTATCCAGACCTAGGGGGTCTTTGTCCAGAAAATCTGCCTCTACCAAATCTTCCACCTCGACCCCTGCTGGGTCCACTAAACTTCTTTTTCTTTCCAGAGGTAGCACCAGAACTCTGTTCAACTGATTTTTCCCCCTTGTATTTTTTTGATTTCTCAGCTTTTTCTGATTTTTCTTTCACTGGGGTTGCTTCTGATTCAATTCTCTTCAGTTCAAGTGTTTGAGACATAAGCTCTGAGAAGTTGCTGTGTCGAAATCCCACAACTTGCATCCTTATGCTAGGCTTCAAACCCGTTTCAAATCTCTTGCATCTTGCCTTGCTGGTAGTAAGGAGACTCCCCGCATAGTGACTTAGGCGGGAGAATTCCCTCTCATACTCTGCCACTGATCGATTTCCTTGTTTCAAACTCAAAAATTCTTATAGTTTCTGATCAACATATGCATCTGGGATGTATTTCTGTCTGAACTCTCTGATGAAGTCATCCCAGGTCAGCACGGGTGGTTCAACCAAGCTGTGGGGGATGGTCTTCCACCAATCATACACATCCCCTTGCAGTAGCGACACAGAATATTCAAACTTCAGCTCATCTGGGCAGTATAGTTTCTTAAACACTCAGTCCATTCTTTCAAGCCATTGCTCTGCCTCTAAAGGGTCCACTGTACCTTTGAATTCTGCAGCCCCATACTTCAATAACTTATCATACTGTCTGGCTGGAGGCAATGGTTGTGCCATAGGTGGTTGTGGTGGAGTTTGAACAGGCATACCCCCAGCCATTTGTTGAAACATCGCAGCCACATCTGTCAGGCGAATCGTGCAGGAATCGCGGCATTTGTGGGGTTGGTGCTGCTGAACCACTGACATTCGGTAAAGCTGGGGCTTCCCCTTGTGCCTCAGCTTCAACAGACTGCTCAACTGAGTGATCCCCTTCTTCCATTTCAGGCTGAAGTTAGGGTATCTCCTGAACAAGTAACACATGGAGATTTCCCTCCGTTAGTTCATATTCATGATGTAATACAATGTACGTAACAATTACGGACATTGAGCAGTTATACTTAACAAAGAAAAGACACAAATTCACAATTTAAAACACACTTCAAAAACTTGCTCTGATACCACTAAAACATGTCACACCTTTCCCTCTATAAGGCATAACATGATCCCGTAGAATACCTAATGAACTATCGAACTTCACCTACCGATAACTCATTAAGTACCCCACAAGGGATTTTAAACAATTTTCGTACTTTTGACAAGTGGTGAGCATTTTCTAATAGGTATTTAAAACATATGATTAAAAGTAAATCTAATTAATATTTTTGGTCCATTTTAGTTTTCCGCAAATTTTATAAAAATTTTGACAGAGTTCTGTCTGTATTTTGAGAAACCAATTCTTCAAATACCTGTAAAAAGCACTTCTAAAAGTTTTTCTCAACCACTACTTCGATTTCACAATCAAACTCAATCAATTTCACAATCATTTCAATAAATTTCTCAAGTTCAAAATTCAATAATCCTCAACATACTAGCAATACATTTCATTTAAATTAAATAAAATAGTTCCACTCATATTTCTTTAAAGACAAAACAATTTATACACATCCTTACAAATTTATATCAAAAGAAACACAACCTAAACTTTATTACAAACTTCATACAAATTTTTGTACAAGCTGCTCAAGACCCATTTGCACGTCCATACATTTATATGCAATACATACATGAAAGAAATATTTACAATTAGGGTATAAATTATACCCGATGACTTCAAGCTGATAGCTCTTCACACCTCAGCAGCTCAGTCTGCTACTCCTCTAGTCTCTCAGATTCTGACAAAGAATAGAAGCCATCGCTGAGTACTAGGACTCAGTGGTGCACAACATACTAAAATAATCTTTATGCAGAATATAATCACATTTATTCAAAAATTTGATTAAACATAAGCATTAAACACAAAACATGAATTATGAAATTTTAATGCAAACCAAATTCATTTCGAAGTATCAAAACACATTTCATAAAACTCACAGTTAGATCATGCCATTCGAAACAAATAGAATCTCAATAGCCAGAGGCTAAAGAGAAATCACATTACAAGGCTAGCTAGCTCAAATATATGGATATCCATTCACATCCTCTTCTACTGGCACACCTCAACACTTCTCCAGAGAAGGAATCAAACTAATTATCCCCACTAGTCGTGCTAGTGAGGTGTTCAAATATATGGTCATGACACTGTGGTTTGAAAACTTATCTTAACAATTTGCTAAACATTGTCATTTCAATATACATAATAACTTTCAACAATTTAAATCAAAACATCATAAGAATGCCATAATTCAATATTTCACATTATTCAAAACAGTATATAAAAGATGATTATAAAAAGTATACGTTGTGCACAAACCTCAAGCGAGTCGCCTCTTGGCCTTGACTCGGTTCCTCGGGTTTTTTTCCGGTATTCTTTTCAACTGAAACATACAATTTTACAATGTTTCAGTACTAGAACTTAACATAAATCCAAAATAAATTTAGCTTCACATTTACCTAGTTCTAACATGTTAAATTCGACGTTCACGAAATTTTTGTGTTTCGGGTTACTATTCACTATACTATTCAAGTCAAATAGTTGACTTTCAAAGGCTTAATAGGTATGGAAACTCCAACTTCACCCACATACCACATTTTGGTCACTAAACTTGTTAGTTTTGGTTGTTTACTCAAATCCTAAGTCTTTTAGGCAAATTTGGTAAATTTCAGTTTTGGAGTCCTAAGTTGCACTGTTCCATTGGTCACTTTATTGTTGGAATTTGGCAAAATGTTCTTCATAGAAAATGTTCCTTATTGTCTTAAATTTATTCTCCCTTTTGAATTACCCCAATTGGAATTTTGTAGCTCAAGTTATAGCCAAAATACAGTTACTATTCACGTTTACTGTTCATGCTGCAATTTTTGGTTCTGGCAGATTTTTGATCCAACTTCGTTCAATAATTTGATCAAGTTAAGTCCATAATTTGGTCTAATTTCCTTCATACGAAATGTTCTACTATGTCTTAGGTTTCCATCGGTTTAAGATTCACCTAAATCGGAGTTTTCTAGAGAGAGTTATAGCCATTGAAACTTTACTGTTCAAATGGCAATTCTGCAGTTTTGCAGGTTCAGTAACTCAACTTTGCTCAATAATTTGATTAGGTTAATGGCATAATTTGGGTTGGTGTTCTTCATGAAAGCTTTAGATCTATATCTTATCTAATTAGTGGTAAAATTTCAGGTCATTTTGACCTTCCTAGCTCGAGTTATGACCAAATGAGCAAATACTGTTCGTTTGGTCAGTTTGTGCAGTGGCAGCGTGCACTTAACCAACTTTGGTCAATTGGTTCACTAGGTTTTGGTCAGTTTTTGGGCATGGTTCCTTAATGAAAATTGTGTCATTTTATGTCTATTTTCATCCCCAATTGGTGGCATATCAATTGGACTTGTAAAATTTCTGTTTTGGTCCTTCAAAGTTGGTTTGGTCATGCTGCCAGCAGCATGACCATTTACCCTACGAATTTGACTTCCATTCTAACAATTCCCACACATCTCCTTTGGTCATTATTGACCATTTTTCACTTCACAATAGGTCAAAGTCATCATTTATGCATTTCTCCAAAATTTGCCTCAAAACCCTAGGCCTCCAAACCCTAATCTCACTACTTAATTACCATTAACAATTTCAAAGTTCCAAACTATAATCATTCAACTAATTAAGACTTTTAAACTCATTCTAATGCATCAAACCATACAATTTATGTTCCTTCTTCAAGCTGGCTGAAAATTCAATAATGGTCCTTCCCCCATATTTTCATTTCATTTCATTAATTCTAAGCTCATTTCAACCATCACATATGCATTTAAAATGGAAAAATGACAAGTTAACAAACTAACCTCAACTTAAACACCAAATCTTCAATTGTTCTCTTTATTTCTTCTTTCTTTCTTGTTCTTAAGTTGAGATTGCAAGGTCTAGTGAGGTTTTTAGGGGAGTTATGTAAATTGGGTGAAGGAATTTAAGCTTAGATGTAAGCTTAGATGAAGGATTTTCATGGGTGTTTATGGAGGAAGATGGGGCGACAATTGGGAGAAGAAGAAGACAACTAGTTAAATTTTTTTTTCTTTTCTTTTCTTTATGCATTTTGGCTTATGGAAGACCACAAAAACCTAATTAATTAATTTATTAATTATACCTTTTATGGCATCATGCACGATGTCATGCTTGATGTCATGCATGATGTCATCACCCTTTTTACTTTTTCATTTTTTTCTTTTTTTTTCTATTTTTCTATTAGTTCTTTAATTTAATTCTTGATTCCGAAATTTTCTTTTCTCCGTTTTTATTTGACAATTAGGTCAGGAGTCAGCTCTCGGGGTCAATTGACCAAATTGCCCCTCGCCGGTTCATCTCGGTTTGTAATTAATTCCATATTTCTTCCGGCTCCCTGACCTAATTATTTGATTGGCTTAATAGTTCTTTTTCGTGATTTTCTCTTTTCCACTGTGTTCATAAGGGTCCTAAGGACCGCAGCGTCACTTTTTACGGTTCGAAATTTGAGTTTAAAATGACTTCGCAGTCGTTCCCGAGAAGGTCACCCATCGCTGTGACTCTCGGCTCGTTTAACTTCTTATGTTCTGTTTTTCTTATTTGTACTTAACTACTTGAACATTACTAATTATTTGTGTTTATGGTTTATCTGATTGTCTTAAGTATGGTTCTAATCCCCTTAATTGTCCGGACCGACACCGGTCACCGGAGCAGTGAAATATACCAGGCTATACAAATAGGGGTGTTACATCAAGGTTGTCACCTCCTCAGCAATGCATGTAGATAGGGCCTATATAAGTCATTTTATGTATTTTGTATATTATAAATATTTTGTATGTTGTAATGTAAACTAAGAATTTGTAAGTAATATTTATGTGATGTAAATTAATAAATTGATTAGTTCATATGTAATTAATTTGTATATCATGTAAATTATAAATTTATTAAATTAGTTTAAAAATTATGTAAATTAATGAAAATATGAGAATTTTGATATGTGAATGGAGTATGAAGGAAAGTGGATAGAAATGAATATGAGAATTGAAATACATGGATGATATTGAAATATGAGATGATTATGAGAATTTATTTTGAAAATATTGTTGAATTTCAAACAGGTGAATAGTAAAATACGCCAAATGGTAATGGAAACAGGAGAAACTCCGCTGGTTTCTCCATGGAAAGATAATTGATATTAAAAGATAATGAGAGCAAAATTTTTAAAGGAATAAAGTAAGATAAAATAGGGTGCTCCGACACTTAATGTAACACACCTTGCTCAACTACACTGTAGATGAGTAAGGGGTGTTACACTTTAAATGAATCAAATAAAATCAAAATTTGGGGATAAGTATAAAAAGAAAAAAAAAAAACCCTCTTCCTCCCCCATTTTATGTGTCGCCCCACCTCCCCTCTCCCTCTCTCTTTCTTTCTTTCTTCTTCTTCCTTCTTTCTCCATTGATACCCATTCTCCAAACCTAATTTCTTACTTTTCTTTCATTAGTTTTCCCATCTAACCTGTAGTAAGCACCAAATTAAACCTTGATTGAGAGATTGAAACAAGAAGAACAAGAATTGGGAGAAATTGGGAGTTGGAAAGAAATCATTAAGAGGTGAGTTCTTTAATGCTTAATTAGTTATACTAGCTTTGAATTAAGTTAACTTATGATGAAATTTCATGAGAAATTGAAAGGAATCATGCATGGAACCTAAACTAGGGTTTTGGCCAATTTAGGGAAAATTAGGGTTTGATGTATTTTAATGTAATTGATGATGAATTCAAGTTTAATTGAAGTAGTTTACATGATTGGGTTAGTGAGATTGCATGGGATTTACAGAAATTGAAAAATGGAAGATTAGGATTCATGAGAAATTAGGGCTTTTGTATTGTGTTATGCAATTGAGGGTTATAAAATCTAATTATGGTCCTTTGAGATTCCTTTAGTTTGAATTGACATTGGGTTGATGAATGAAAGTAATAAAATGCTAAGATTGGGGAAAAGTGCAAACTAGGAATTTGAAAAATTGGGGATTTTGTGCTATGAGTGTTATGGATGTATTAATGCTAAATTATGATCATTTGGGGTGAGTTAAATGTGAATTGATGTTGGTTAGTGAGAGTAATTGAAGGAAGTAACAATTGAACCATAGGGCATAAATTGTGCACACTAAGTCCAGTGTATTTAGCATCTCATAAGTTGAGTTACACAACTCCAATTGGTGTGAAACCAATTGAAAATGAAACTTAAGACATAGGGATAGAATTTTCATGAAGATACCCTACCCAAAAAATGACCATAAACTGCCCTAAATGAACCTTGAATCTGGAAGTGAAATTCTAGACTTGACAGAGTTAGACCACGTAAACAGTACATTTTGAATTATCATAACTCACTCTAGAAAACTCCAATTTAGGTGATTCTTACACTAATGGAAACCTGAAACATATCAGAACATTTCATATGAAGAACATAAGGTCAAATTATGAACTTAACCCAATCAAATTGTTAAGAAAATTTGAGTAACCAAATATGCTAAAATCTAGAAATCTGCAAATTGATCATATAAATAGTAAAATTTGCAAGCCATAACTCTCTCTAGAAAACTTTGATTTAGGTGATTCTTAAACAGATGAAAACCTAAAACATAGTAGAACATTTCATATGAAGAACTTGTAGCCTAATTATGAACTTAACCCAACCAAATTGCCAAGCAAAATTGAGTCAATAAATCTGCCATAACATGAGTAGTAACATAAACAATAATTTTTGCATGGCCATAACTTTCTCTAGAAAACTCCGATTTAGATGATTCTTAAACCGACGGAAACCTAAAATATATTAGAACATTTCATATGTAGAATATAAGGTCAAATTATGAACTTAACTCAATCAAATTATTAGACAAAAATAAGTCACCAAATCTACCAAAATTAACCTAATCACTATTTTGGTCATAACTTGAGCTACACAACTCTGAATTAGGCAATTCAAAAAGGAAAATAACATTAAGACCTAGATGAACAGTTTTCATGAAGAACACGTCACCAAATTATGATTGAAACTAGGCAAAAATTGGATTCAAAAAGTAGAGCACTAAGTAGTCCAAAAATTTCAAAACACTTTGAAATTTCAAATCTAACTTGGGATGCATTAGACATTTATATAATGACTACTTGGCAGCAATTGACATGAGTATTGAAGTATTCTATTTGTGTATTTTTAGTAGAGAAAGAGGTTGGGACGGACAAGGAGAAGTAAGCAAAGATAAAGGAGTTCATTGAAGGTTAGTACACGACTAAACTTTTTCTTTGTTTTAACCTTGTAAATTGATTTGAATGAGTTTGATTTGAATGAGTTATTTTGAATGAGATATGGTTTTTATCTTACATTGAGAAATTTGTGTGTTGCCACCCCTTTATGGGTTTTATGATGATTTGAATATTTTTATTATTTTGCAAATGTGATTATTGATTTAGAAACTCTTGAAAATTGTTTTGAAACCACAGTTAGCATGACAGTCCCTTCGGAACTCCCCAATAGTAACGGCTAATTGGGGTTTGATATTTGATATGATTATGTCCTCCCCATTAATAATGGTTAGTGGGGTGAGACTATATGAGTACTTATTAGCTAGCTAGCCCTTCCCTCACTAATAACGGTTAGTAAGGTTGAGATTGCTTTGTCATGGTGTACAACACGGCATTGATCGTGAAATTTTGTTTCATGGTCTAAACTATGTGTTAATGTTGGCAATACTTATGTTTGTGAATGGTGATTTGTAAAGTATGATTTCTCATTTGAAATATGATTTCAATAAATAATTCTTATGGACTCAGAAAGTTTTGTGATGCCATTATGATTATGCAAATATATGATTTCTTGTATTTTAACAAGTTGTGTTTTACCTTAAATTTTAAAGTTATTAGTTATGCACCACTAAGTGATATACTCAGCAATAGCTTATTTATGTTGTCGCAGGTAAGGGAAAGGAGAAGGCTGCCGAGTGAGAGACTTAAAAGCAGCATTTTGGTTTTGACTGTGAGTATATATCGCAAGTATACCTCTGTAATTTCCTTTTGATGTATTTTGCACCTATATGTATGGATGTATGGACATTGAGTAGTTTGTATTTAAAAGCATTACATTGCTATCACATTTTGAGTTTGTAACTATTTGTATTTTATTTTGAGACTTATGCAAAATGTATCTTTTGTAATAATAAGTTTATTTTCTCTAATGAATGCCTACTTGATATGTAATTAAATTTTAACTATTCCCATGCAGTTTTTTGCAAAAGAATTGATAAGATAAAAAGTTATGTTGTGTTTAAAATCCCTTATAGCATATTTAATGGGTTATTGGTAGGTGTAGCTCAGTAATTCATTAGGTATGCTAAGGAAACATGTCATGCCTTACAAGGGATAAGGTGTGACATGTTTTAGTGGTATCAGAGCTTTGGTTTTCATACAAGTTTTGAAATTGCATATTTGAAAAATTTTGATAAGTTCAACTACTCAATTGTCATTAATTGATACATATAGTGCATTACATCATAAATATGGACTAATGGAGGGAAATCTCCTTGTGTTGGTTGTCCAGAGAGTAGAATTCTTTATGATTCAGTATGGAAGACGGGGATCACACCGTAGAGCAATCAGTAGCAACTGAGGTACAGGGGGAGGCCCCAGCTCCTCAGAATGCCAGTGGATTAGCTATACCTATCCCGCCCATACAGTTTTCTACTCAGTTCGCTCAGTAGATAGCTACACTATTTCAGCAAATGGCTGGCAATATACTAGTCAAAATGTCACACCTTACCCCTCTGTAAGGCATAATATGATCCCGTAGAATACCTAATGAACTACCGAACCTCACCTACCGATAATTCATTAAATACACTACAAGGGATTTTAAAATCATTTTCTTATATTTTGGAAGTGGTGAACATTTTGGTAGGAATTAAAAACATTTAATTGAAGTCTCAAAATTAATAAAAACTTTTGTCCATTTTATTCTTCCGCAAATTTTATAAAAATTTCGGCAGAGTGCCGTCTGTATTTTGAGAAAACAGTTCTTCAAAAACCTGTAAAAACACTTCCAATAAATTTTTCTACACCTCCCAACCTCCAAATAATCTCAATTCAACATAACTCAAGTCAATTCCACTTCAAAATAATTCCACAATTTAATCCAAGTTTGTCATCTCAAAACATTTCATAATTTCATTCAATAAAGCTAATTTACATTCACAAGTTTAATTTACAGATATTAAATACAAAAAATAATATTATTATAATTTATTATACAACTGCTCAACTTTACATTGATACATACAACATTAAAATGTTTACATCAAATAATTACAAGGGTATAAATAAATACTCGTACAAAAATGATCAAGAAGTTCTTGCCAACCCAGCAGCTCACTTTGCTGCTTTTTCCTTGCCCTTTTCTGCGATAGCAAAATAAGCTATCGCTGAGTATAAAAATACTCAGTGGTGCACAATAAAAATTTAAAATACAATACATAAATCATTCATTGACAAAACACAATTTAAATGTTGCACAATTACATTTCACCAATTATCAAAACTCATTATAGCAAAATTTTTAGGTCAAATAATTTAATAAACACAGTGTTGCCAATTCATACACAACTTAAGCCATGACACAAAATTTTCGATGAATGTCGTGTTGTACACCACGACAAAGCAATATATAACCCCACTAATCGAAATCAATGAGGGAGATGGCTAGCTAGCTAATGAGCACTCATCCGATCTACAACCTCAACTGGTAAACCAGAGAGGGAGGAAAATAATCGATCTCAACCCCATAATTGGGGGAGGAATAATAAGGCACTGTCATGCTAAGTGTGAATCAAAAATCCATTTCAAACATTTTATTCAAATATTGCATACAAAAATCATATCAATTTCCAAAGTTACAATTTCATCACAAAGTGGCAACACAAAATTTCTTAAACTCATAATGCTTACTAAATCAATTTTTCAAGGATAAAATGCTTAAATAGGGTTTATTGTGCACAAACCTGACATGAGTCGCCTCTAAGCCTTGACTCAGTCTCTCAGACCTTCCAAGTCTTTTTCAGCTGAAACACAAAATTTATAGTGTCTCAGTATCTTTACTTCATAACAATTCCAATAATTAATTCCAATATGTTTAAACTTACATTCTTGCAAATTTCATGTTGAGGTTACTATTCAGGTACTATTCAAGTCAATTTGTTGACTTTCTAAGGCTTAATAGGTATGGAAACTCCAACTTCACCCACATACCACATTTTGGTTACCAAACTTGTTGGTTTTGGTCATTTTCTCAAAACTTAAGTCTTTTAGGCAAAATTACAAATTTTCAGTTTTGGTGTCTTAGGTTGCACTGTTCCATTGGTCATTTTTCTATTAGAATTTGGCAAAACTTTCTTCATAGAAAATGTTCCCTATTTTCTTAACTTTATGCTCCTTCTTGAATCACTCCATTTGGAGTTTTGTAGCTCAAGTTATAGTCATTTGAATCATGGCTATAGGATTGGACTTAACCCAGATTTCTGGGCACCAAACTGGTTTTGGCAGTTTTAGGTCACCAACTTTGGGTGGCCAAATGACTTGGTTAAGGGCATAATTTGGATTGGTGTTCTTCATGAAAGTTGTTGATCTATATCTCAGCTATCTACTGGTAAAATTTCAGGTCATTTAGACCTGCTTAGCCCAAGTTATGGCCAAATGAACAAACACTGTTCATTTGGTCATTTTTGTACAGGTCAAACTGCATAAATTCGGATTTGGTCAATTTGTTCACTAGGCTATGGTCACTTTTTGGGCATGATTCCTAAATGAAAAATGTTCCATTTTGTGTCTATTTTCATTCTCAATTGGTCTCATACCAATTGGACTTGTAAATTTTCAATTTTGGTCCCTCAAAGGGACCTTGGTCCTGCTGCCTGCAGCATGACCCTAAACAATCCGAATTTGCAATTGGTTCCAACACTTCTAACAAACTCCAATTGGTCAAAAATGATCATTTCTCACCTCAAACCAAGTCCAACACACCATTTAACACATTCCCACATTTTTGTCTCCAAAACCCTAGATGCCAAAACCCTAGTTCACCTATTTGATGCATTTAACAAATTTCAAGCATACTAGCATTACTTCTATACTCATGCAAGCTTACCTTCACTTTGAATTCAATCAAATTCATGCACACACATCAAAACCCTAGCTGACTGAATTTTCCTCTAATCCTCCAACAATTAATTTCTTTTCAATTTAAGCATATTTCGAAGTTCTTCATGCTATAAATACTTAAATTAAACTAAAAACTTAAAGTGAACTCACTAACCTTGAATTGCGAAATTTTTTTTTTCCTCTTCAACTCCTTCCTTTCTTCTTCCTTTCTTGCTCAAACTTCTTTTCAAGACCAAAAGACCAAGTTTAATTAAGGGATTTGCAATTTTTATGGCTAAGGTTTGGTTTTTTCAAGCTCAAAATGAGCTTTAATGGAAATTTTGAGAGGGAGAGGGTGAAAGAGAGTGAGGGAGGCAAGGAAGAAGAAATGAGGGTTTTTCCCTTTTTTTTTTTCTTTTCTTTTCTTTTATGTTTTTAGTCTAATGGAAGACCATAATTATCCAAAATTTAAGTTTTAATTATATTAGTGTTTATAACATCATGCATGATGTCATGCATGATGTCACTCATTTCAACTTTTTTTTTCTTCTTCTTTTTATTTATTTTTCCCTAGTTTTTTAATTTAATTTTCGATTCGGAAATTTTCTTTTCTCCGATTTTATTTGAAAGTTAGGTCAAGAGTCAGCTCTCAAGGTCAATTGACCAAATTGCCCCTCGCCGGTTCGACCCGATTTGTAAATAATTTAATATTTCTTCCGGCTCTTTAACCTAATTATTTGACTGACTTAACAATTCTTTTTCGTGATTTTCTCTTTTCCACTATGTTCGTAATGGTCCTAAGGACCGCAGCGTCACATTTTACGTTTTGAAATTTGAGTTTAAATCGACTTTGCAGTCCTTCCCGAGAAGGTCACCCATCGCTGTGACTCTCAGCTCGTTTAACTTCTTATGTTCTGTTTTTCTTATTTATACTTAACTAATTGGAAATTACTAATTATTTGTGTTTATGGCTTATCTAGTTGTCTTAAGTGTGGTTCTAATCCCCTTAATTGTCCGGACCGACACCAGTCACCGGAATAGCGAAATATACCAGGCTATGCAAATAGGGGTATTACACTAAGCTCCTGTGCAAGAACCTCCAGTGCAACCACAACCCCCAGCCAGACAATATGACAAGTTAATGAAGTATGGAGTAACAGAGTTCAAGGGTACAGTGGACCCATTGAAAGCCGAGCAATGGTTAGAACGGATGGAGAGGGTATTCAAGAAACTGCACTGCACCGATGAATTGAAGTTCGAATACTCGATCTCTCTACTACATGGAGATGCATATGAGTGGTGGAAGACCATTCCCCACAGTTTCGCTGAGCCCCCTATGTTGACATGGGATGACTTCCTCAGAGAATTTAGACAGAAGTATGTTCCCGATGCATATATAAATATGAAGCTACATGAGTTTCTCAGTTTGAAGCAATGGAACAGGACTGTAGTCGAGTATGAGAGGGACTTTTCCTGCCTCAGCCACTATGCTGGAAGCCTACTCACTACCAGCAGAGACAGATGCAAATGGTTTGAGGTCTGGTTGAGGCCTAGTTTGAGATTATAAGTGGTTGGGTTTTGGTATGACAACTTCTCTGAGTTGATATCACAGGCCCTTGAGCTAGAAAGGATAGAACTGGAAGGGGCATCTAAGAAGGTAACCACTGAAAAAGAAGAGCAATAAGCCTACAAGTCAGAGTCCAAGTAGCAATCCGGGTAAGAGGAAGAGCTTTGGGGGACCTAGTAACAGAGGATCTAGTAGGGGAAGATTCCCAGGGCAGAGGCCACTTAGATCTGATCAACAAACATCTAGGGGTTCCTTTCCTATCTGTACCTGTGAAACCTGTGGCAGGACTCATGAAGGAGTATGTTTTAAGGCCATAGGAGCCTGTTACAACTGTGGTGGAAGTGGGCATTTTGCTAGAGATTGTAGTAGTGCCCGTAGATCTGGGCCACCTACCACTACTAAGGGTCTGCTTAAGGTTCTGCTTCTAGAGGACAACAAACAATTAGTAGAGGCTGAGGCAGGGGTAGAGGTAGCACTTCTGGCAGGCAAGGCACAATGAACCAACCAGAACAGAGTGGTACACTAGCCAAGGTGTACACCATGCACCAGAGGGAGGAAATTGAGACATCAGATGTTGTGGCTGGTACTTTCTCCATCTTTGGTCGAGATGTATATGTGTTGTTTGACCCTAGTTCTACACATTCTTATGCTAGTGCCAGTATTGCATGCTCTGTTGCTATTCCTTATGTGAAATTGGATTATGATGTGCTAGTGACTAGTCCTTTAGGATAAGAAGTTAGGGTGAACAACTCATATAAAGATTGTCCTTTGGTGATCCAAGGACACACATTCCTATCAGACTTAATTGAAATGCCCTTCCAAGATTATGATATCATCTTGGGCATGAATTGGTTAGCCAGGCACCATGCCATGATCGACTGTAGACTAAAGATGGTCACTTTTGGTCTTTCTGAGTATGCAAACGTAGTGATACACGGGGAGAGGCAGTTATTGCCATCCAACATCATTTCAGCTGCATTTGCTAGTAAGATGATTAGAAAAGAATGTGAAGCTTACCTAGCTCATGTGATAGACACCCAGGTGGGGAGTCCAGATCTTAAGGATATTCCTACAGTATGGGATTTTCCGGATGTCTTTCTGGAAGAGTTGCCAGGATTACCTCCAGAAAGAGAGGTACAGTTTGAAATTGAGACTATGCCTGGTGTGGAGCCAATCTCCATCACTCCTTATAGGATGACACCTGCTGAGTTGAAAGAGTTGAAAGTGCAATTGCAGAAGTTGCTAGATAAGGGTTTCATCCGCCCTAGCGTGTCACCTTGGGGAGCGCCAGTACTGTTTGTGAAGAAGAAGGATGGTACTCTCCGTCTATGCATAGATTACAGACAGTTGAATAAGGTGACCATAAAGAACAGATATCCTCTGCTCCGGATTGATGATCTATTTGATCAGTTGAAGGATGCAACTGTATTCTCCAAAATTAACTTGAGATCGGGCTACTATCAGTTGAGGGTGTAAGAGTAGAGTATAACTAAAACTACCTTCAGGACTCGGTATGGCCACTATGAATTCTTGGTAATGCCCTTCAGGTTGACTAATGCTCCAGCTGCTTTTATGGGCCTGATGAATACTATCTTCAGGCCATATTTGGATCAGTTTGTAGTGGTGTTCATTGATGATATTTTGGTGTACTCAAAGAATGCAGAGGAACATGACAAGCACTTGAGGATTATATTGGAGACTTTGAGGGAGAAACAGTTGTATGCCAAACTATCAAAATGTCAGTTTTGGCTAAAGGAGATTAATTTTTTAGGGCATATTGTATCTTCAGAGGGTATCCAGGTGGATTCTAGCAAAGTAGAAGCCATTCTTAATTAGAACCCACCTAGAAATGTCACTGAAATTTAGAGTTTCCTTGGTTTAGCCGGGTATTATCGAAGCTTTGTGAAGGGATTCTCCATGCTAGCATCGCCACTGAATAAGCTACTTAGGAAGGATGTGAAATTTCAGTGGACTAATCGATGCGAGAAGAGTTTTGATGAGTTAAAGAGGTGTTTAACTAAAGCTCCAGTCTTAACTTTGCCTACCTTGGGTAAAGAGTACACTATATACAGTGATGCTTCTCATAATGGATTGGGTTGTGTGTTGATGCAAGATAGAAATGTTATTGCCTATGCTTCTCTCTAGCTTAAACCACATGAGAGGAATTATCCTACACACGACTTGGAGCTGGTAGCCATTGTCTTTGCCTTGAAGATATAGAGACATTACTTGTATGGGGAGAGATGTTATATATACATAGATCATAAAAGTTTGAAGTACTTCGGCACACAGAAGGAGTTATATTTGAGGAAGAGGAGATGGTTAGAGCTGATAAAATATTATAATTACTTAATAGACTATTAGCCTAGAAAAGCTAATGTTGTAGTAGATGCTTTAAGTCGCAAGACTATGGCTGGTTTAAGGGTTTCTCCATTATCCATGGTGCATGAGTTGAGGCTTTGCATTGCTAACCTGGAGATTGATGAAGATGGGCAGATGGTAGCTACTTGGAAAGTGAAGCCAATGCTGACAGAACAAATTAAGGCAACTGCACGGAATAATGATAAGTATGTGAAGTTGATGGAAGAGGCTTGGGATGGTAAGAAACCAGAGTTGTTGGTAAATGATGAGGGCTTATTATTATATCAAGGCAGAATGTACATTCTTGATAATGTTAAACTGAGGCAGATTATTTTAAAGGAAGCACATGATTCACCTTTTGCTATGCACCCTGGTGGAACCAAAATGTATAAAACTATGAAAGGGCACTATTGGTGGAGGGGAATGAAGAAGGACATTGTAGAGTATGTTGCCAAATGCCTAACTTGTCAGCAAGTAAAGATAGAACACCAAGTGCTAGCAGGGTTACTACAGCCATTGCCAATCCCCGAGTGGAAATTGGAGAGAATCACTATGGATTTTGTGATAGGACTTCCCTATACCTAAAAGAATCATGATGCAGTTTGGGCTATTATTGATAGATTGACCAAGTCTGCATACTTTCTGCCAGTGAGGATGGACTACAACTAGGAAAGATTGGCCAAACTGTACATTGATGATGTGGTGAGGTTGCATGGAGTGCCAGTGTCTATTGTGTTTGACAGAGATCCTAGGTTCACTTCTAGATTCTGGGGTAGTCTCCAAAAAGCCCTAGGAACTAAATGGAACTTCAGTACAGCATTCCATCAACAGATAGACGGCTAGTCTAAAAGGATCATTAAGATTTTGGAGGATATGCTTCGAGCTTGTGTGATTGAGTTTGAAGGAAGCTGGGACACACACTTGCCTTTGATTGAATTTGCCTACAACAACAGTTATTAGTCAAACATTGGGATGCCTCCATATGAAGCACTTTATGGCAAAAAGTGTAGAACTCCCTTGTGTTGGGATGAGATGGGCGAGAGGAAGTTGATTGGCAAAGAATTAGTGCAGCAGACGGAAGAAAAGGTTAAGCTCATTAGAGACAGACTCAAAGTTGCATCGGATAGACAGAAGTCCTACATTGATCTAAAAAGAAGAGATATTAAGTACAGTGTGGGTGACAAGGTGTTCCTGAAAGTTTCTCCATGAAAGAGGATCATGAGGTTTGGTAGAAAGGGGAAACTGAGTCCTCGCATTATTGGACCATATGAGGTTCTAGAAATAGTAGGTCCGTTGGCATATAGATTGGCATTGCCTTCGGAGTTGGAAAAGATTCACAATGTCTTCCATGTCTTCGTGCTGAGGAGGTATAGATCAGACCCCTCTCACATTTTGCCAGTAGAGGAGATTTAGGTGAATCTAGACCTGACATATGATGAAGAGCCCATAAAGATCTTGGCTTATGAGGTGAAGTAGCTGAGGAATAAGCAGATACCTCAAGTGAAAGTACTGTGGAACCATCATTCAGGCTAGTAGGCTGCGTGGGAATGTGAGGACATGAGGAGACAACACCCATAACTATTCGGGGAATGAGACCAGGTAAATTTCGAGGATGAAATTTTATTTTTAAGGAGGGGAGAATTGTAATACCCTGAACCTCTGAGCTCTGAATAGTACCATTTTTGGTCTGTGACTTATACTATTCAAAGACACCTTGAAGACCAAAAATAAACTGAAAATTTATTGAGATAGACACAATAAAAATTCAAGTGACCCAAAAATATAAGGGCTCACCGGGTATATTGAAAAAGAGGGATTATGACTTGATGAGGGGCATTTTGGTCAATTCACCTCAAGAGTTGACTTTTAATCAAAATGTTAATTTAATTAAATAAAATTAATGAATTGAATTATGGAATAATTTTTTTGGAAAAGAATTCAAGTATAAAGTGAAAAGAAAATAAAAGAAACAAAAATCTAGAATTTTAAATCCATATTGACCCAATTAAAATTTTAGGACTAATGGACTTTGGACAACTCATTAAATGAGTTAAATAAAATCAAAATTTGGTGATAAGTATAAAAGGAAAAAAAACCTTCTTCCTCCCCCATTTTATGTGCCGCCCCACCTCCCCTCTCCCTCTCTCTTTCTTTCTTTCTTCTTCTTCCTTCTTCCTCCATTGATACCCATTCTCCAAACTCAATTTCTTACTTTTCTTTCATGAGTTTTCCCATCTAACTTGTAGTAAACACCAAATTAAACCTTGATTGAGAGATTGAAATAAGAAGAACAAGAATTAGGAGAAATTGGGAGTTGGAAAAAAATCATCAAGAGGTGAGTTCTTTAATGCTCAATTAGTTATACTAGCTTTGAATTAAGTTAACTTATGGTGAAATTTCATGAGAAATTGAAAGGAATCATGCATGGAACCTAAACTAGGGTTTTGGCTAATTTGGAAAATTTAAGATTTGATGTATTTTAATGTAATTGATGATGAATTCAAGTTTAATTGAAGTAGTTTACATGATTGGGTCAATGAGATTGCATGGGATTTGCATAAATTAAAAAATGAAAGATTAGGGTTCATGAAAAATAAGGGCTTTTGAATTGTGCTATGCAATTGAGGGTTATAAAACCTAATTATGGTCCTTTGAGGTTCCTTTAGTTTGAATTGACATTGGGTTGATGAATGAAAGTAATGAAATGGTAGGATTAGGGAAAAGTGTAAACTAGGGATTTGAAAAATTGGGGATTTTTGTGCTATGAGTGCTATGGATGTATTAATGCCAAATTATAGTCATTTGGGATGAGTTAAATGTGAATTGATGTTGGTTAGTGGAAGTAATTGAAGGAAGTAACAATTGAACCATAGGGTATAAATTGTATACACTGAGTCCAGTGTGTTTGGCAGCTCATAAGTTGAGCTACACAACTCCAATTGGTGTGAAACCAATTGGAAATAAAACTTAAACGTAGGGCTAGAATTTTCATGAAGATACCATACCCAATGAATGACCGTAAACTACCCTAAATGAACCTTGAATCTGGAAGTGAAATTCTGGACCTGATAGAGTTGGACCACGTAAACAGTAAACTTTGAATTGTCATAACTCACTCTAGAAAACTCCAATTTAGATGATTCTTGAACCAATGCAAACCTAAAACATATTATAACATTTCATATGAAGAACGTAAGGCCAAATTATGAACTTAACCCAATCAAATTGCTAAGCAAAGTTGAGTCACCAAATCTACGAAAATCTGGAAATCTGTAAATTGATCATATAAACAGTAAATTTTGCAAGCCCATAACTCTCTCTAAAAAACTCTGATTTAGGTGATTTTTAAACCGATAGAAACTTAAAATATAGTAGAACATTTCATATCCAGAACTTGAAGTTTAATTATGAACTTCACCCAACCAAATTGCTAAGCAAAGTTGAGTCAATAAATCTGCCAAAACATGAACAGTAACATAAATAGTAATTTTATCAAAGCCATAACTTTCTCTAGAAAATACCAATTTAGATGATTCTTAAACCAACGGAAACATAAAATATATTAGAAAATTTCATATGAAGAATGTAAGGCCAAATTATGAACTTAATCAAATTGTTGGACAGAGATAAGTCACCAAATTTGCCAGAATTAACCTATGTGAACAGTAATTACTGTTTTGGTCATAACTTGAGCTACACAACTCCGAATTAGGCGATTCAAAAAGGAAAATAAAGTTAATACCTAAATGAACAGTTTTCATGAAGAACATGTCAACAAATTATGATCGAAACTAGATAAAAATTGGGTTTAAAAAGTAGAGCACCAAGCTGTCCAAAAATTTCAAAACACTTTGAAATTTCAAATCTAACTTGGGATGCATTAGACATTCATGCAATGAGTACTTGGCAGCAATTGAGATGAGTATTGAGGTATTCTATTTGTGTATTTTTAGTAGAAAAAGAGGTTGGGACTGACAAAGAGAAGTAAGCAAAGATAAAGGAGTTCATTGAAGGTTTGTGCACAACTAACCTTTTTCTTTGTTTTAACTTTGTAAATTGATTTGAATGAATTTAATTTGAATGAGTTATTTTGAATGAGATATGGTTTTTCTCTTACATTGAGAAATTTGTGTTGCCACCCCTTTATGAGTTTTATGATGATTTGAATATGTTTATTATTTTGCAAATGTGATTATTCATTTAGAAACTCTTGAAAATTGTTTTGAAACCACAGTTAGCATGACAGTCCCTTTGGAACTCCCCAGTAGTAACGGCTATTTGGAGTTTGATATTTGATATGATTATGTCCCCCCATTAATAACGGTTAGTGGGGTGAGACTATATGAGTACTTATTAGCTAGCTAGCCCGTCCCTCATTAATAACAGTTAATGAGGTTGAGATTGCTTTGTCGTGGTGTACAATATGGTATTGATCGTGAAATTTTGTGTCATGGTCTAAACTGTGTGTTGATGTTGGCAACCTTATGTTTGTGAATGGTGATTTGTAAAGTATGATTTCTCATTTGAAATGTGATTTCAATAAATGATTCTTATGGACTTAGAAATTTTTGTGATGCTATCATGATTATACAAATAGATGATTTCTTGTATTTTGACAAGTTGTATTTTACCTTAAGTTTTAAAGTTATTAGTTGTGCACCACTGAGTGATATACTCAGCGATAGCTTATTTATGATGTCGCAGGTAAGGAAAAGGAAAAGGCTGCCGAGTGAGAGACTTGGAAGCAGCATTTTGGTTTTGACTGTGGGTATATATCGTAGTTATACCCATGTAATTTCCTTTTGATGTATTTTTGTAACACCCTCACTTTAGTAAGTCCGTACATTCTACTGTTCCGGTGATCGGTGTCGATCCGGATAGCTAGAATGTCTATAACTATATTTAGACTAGAGTGAGAAGTCATAAATAATTCAAATAAGCGCAAGAAAAATTAAAGAAAAATTTTAGAAATAAAATACAACAAAATTAAATGAGCTGGTGCCCCGGTAATGGGTGACCCTAACAGGTAGTAGCGGTGAAGACTGTAACACCCCTATGTTCAGTAGTGCGTTCTACTGCTCCGGTGATCAGTGTCTGTCCGGACAGCTAGAATGCCTAGAACTATATTTAAATATTAGTGAGAAGACATAGAATAATGAAATACAAGAAAAGAAAAGACAAGAAAAACAAAGGAAAAATAATAGCAATGAAAAGTAACCAAGTTAAACGAGCCGAGAACCCTAGCGATGGGTGACCGCATCGGGAAGTTACGGCGTGGACCGTTGACTAGCCCTGGACTGCGGGGAACCCTGGAAAATATTTTTAAGACTTAAATAAACATCTATTGAAGTATAAATATCATTAGAAATATCAAAGAAAAATTAATTAATTAGTACAAAGAAAAACGAGAAATCAAGAAAATGACAAAACTCGGTGTTACCAAAAAATCGGGAATGCAACCCGAACAGGGGCATTGTGGTCATTTGACACCCTGAGTTGTCTTTTGACCTCAATTTCCATTAAAAATGAGTGATAGCACACTTTGAAAATATCATAAAAATTAAAATTGTGGTATATTATAATAATAGTGCAAGAAATGGGGTATAATTTGAATAACTAAAACTTTAACATGTAATGTTGTTTAATTAAACTATAGTGGAGCATTAAGGGATGTTTAAAATTATTAAGGGACATGTGTATGTCCACTAAATGATTCATTTTCTGGTTCATCTTCTTCATGCCGCATTCCAAATCCTCTCCCAAACTCTATGGCCGTCCCACCTTTGAACTCCCATTTCCCATGATCAAGCCATGATCCTTCAATGCTCCCTTTACTAAAGCTATTCTACACAACTTGGGCAGTAGATAGGTAGCAAGAAGATCAAGTTTTGGTGAAGTTTTGAAGAGTTTCAAAAGTGGTAAGTATATATTTTTTATTATTATTTCATTAAACCTTGTGAAGATGTTATGGGTAGTTGAATAGTGGAAGGATTTTTGAAGTTTGATGAGTTAAGGGAGAGGTATATTTTTGGCAGCCATGGAACTTCAATAAGGGCCGTTTATCCTTGCATGTAAATGGTAGATTAAAGTGTTGATGAAGTATTTATGTGTGTAGGAATAAATTGGATAATGTATACTAAATGTGTGTGTGATTGTACACTTGATTTTGGAAGCTTTGAAGTAATTGAAAGAGATGTACAATTCAGCAAACTTTAAGTGTGGACCAAAATATGTTATTTCATGGTTAGGTTTATGGAATTATATGGTTGAATTATGGTGCTTGTTATGGCAGCTTGTATATGTGTATAAAGGTTTGAGTTTAAACATGTAAATGAGCTTATCATGTGGTTAAATTGTTTGTAATTTGAACTTGGAAAATTCTGTACTATAATGTGCATATTGATTGTAGTTACAAGCTGCCAAGATGACCAACAATGTGAAGTAAAATGTATTTATGTTGTGGTACAAACCAGAAATGGCATGAAGGAAATGATTTGGTAAGTGTTAAATGTGTAATTGATGAGTGGTGAATAATGTACAATAGGGCAGTGTATGTTTTGGGCTTAGAACTTTAAGTGTGTGACTCCAATTGGTATGAGACCAATTGGAGGTGAAACTAGGCACAAAATGTGCTGACTTTCATGAAGGAAGCTTACCAAAATTCTGGTTGGAAGGTAACTTGAAAAATGACCAAATCCGGATTAGTGCATTTAAGGCCTGAAAATTGACCATTTGGGCAGCAGTTGATGTTTTGGCCATAACTCACTCAAAATAGGTCCAATTGACCTGAAATTTTTACCATGAATATTTAAGTCATATATCTAGAATTCTTATGAAGACACCAAAGCCCAGAAATGACCATAAGCAAGTCAAATAGCTTGCACAAGTTCAGGTCCAAAAACTGGCCGAACCAAAAGTGACCTAAAAATGACCTAAAGTGACCATTTTGATACATTCTGACCAACATTGGTAAATTAACCATAACTTGGTCTACAAAACTCAGAATGACCTGAACCCGCGTGCAATAAGACATAGACCTAGAAGTTTGTAGTTTTGATCGAAACCCGAAATCGAGGGAACTAGGTCATCCGGTTAGGTCAAATTAGTATACTGAAATTTGGCAAATTGCAATAAAATGCAATATACTTGAAAATGAATTTGGTAACATGTACCAATACTAAAAGGCTATAAAATGTGACATATTGGTAACATTAGAATTGACTCACTTAGAGTGCATCAAGGGTCAACATTATAGATTGACTAATGAAATGAATTGAAGGGAACAGTACCAAGAAAATTTAAACATTAGATTTTATTGTTAGAAACAAATTCATTGACTACTGAAACACTTTAAATTGTGTGTTTCAGTTAAAAAGGATATTGAAAAGCATAAGGAACACTGAGTCAGGGCCAAGAGGCATATATCAGAGGTTTGTGCACAATAGTTATTTCTTTTAAATTTTTCAATTGAAATAAACTATGATTATCTGTATGTTATTGTTTTAAATTGTGTTTGTGCACAATAATTTTGATTTCTTATTTTCTACTTAAAATTTTATTTGAACATTATAGTTTTAAAATGTGTCTGTGCACAATACTTTTTATATTCACTGCTTTTACCAGAAAATTTATTTGGAGAATTGAGTTATGAATAATTTTTTATTGTTTTGACTTGGGAATTTTATTTGGAAATTATTGTGTTGCCTACTTTGCAAATGGAAATTTTGAGATAAAATATGATTTGTGGTTTGTATGAAATATTTAAATATTGTGATTTGGAATTATTTTGATTCACACTTGGCATGACAATATTACTATGTTCCTCCTCCATTTATGGGGTGAGTGTAATTATATTCCTCCCTGTTTGACTTGTCAGTCTGAGGTGAGTGTGGATGAGTACTCATTATTTAGCTAGCTTCCTCCCTCATTGATTTCGATTATTAGGGCGAGTGTGTCTTGTCGTGGTGTAAAACATGTGGCATGTGGGGAAAAATTGCATCATGGCCTAAATTGTGTTATTGATTGGCAACACTGTATTATTCAATTATTTGATCAAATGGTGTTATTGATTGGCAAAACTGTATTATTCAGTTATTTGATCAAATGGTGTTATTGATTGGCAGCACTGTATTATTCAGTTATTTGATCAAATGGTGTTATTGATTGGCAATACTATATTATTCAGTTATTTGATCAAATGGTGTTATTGATTGGCAAAACTGTATTATTCAGTTACTTGATCAAATGGTGTTATTGATTGGCAACACTGTATTATTCAGTTGGTGTTATTGATTGGCAACACTGTATTCAGTTATTTGATCAAATGGTGTTATTGATTGGCAAAACTGTATTATTCAATTATTTGATCAAATGGTGTTATTGATTGGCAAAACTGTGTTATTCAATTGTTTGATCAAATTTGTGTTATATGAACTTTGTAAATTGTGAAATGGAATTGTGGATTATTTGATTTGTGAATTGTCAATAAAAGATTTATATATCGCATTTCAAATTGTTATTGTGCACCACTGAGTAAATTTTACTCGTGATAGCTTTCATTCTTTATCATGAATAGATCGTGAGGCGACAAATTAAATTAGCTAATACTATATTGAGAGATCATCGGGTATATTGAGTATACCATATTTTGCATTTTGTATTGTAATGTATGTTCACTGTATGTATATAGTGTTCTTGGTTTTGAGCAGTTGTAAATTAAAATTGTACATTAAAGTTGTAAACTAAATTTGTAAATTATTTTGGTTTGTAAATATTGTGATATATTCTTTTATCTCAGCTTTTGAAAACACTGAAAAATTATTGTGGATTTGAGTTGACAATTGTTGAGAAACTTATTGTGTTGATTGAATATTGGAGTTGGGGATTGAACCAAATATTTGAAGTGCTTTTTACAGGTTTTTGAATAACTGTTTTATTCAAAATACAGATGGCACTCAGCCAAAATTTTTACAGAAATTGTTAATTATTCAAATGTGTTAGCTGTTTCACTTCAGTTTAAAAAAATTTTAACACCTGTAAATAGTGCTCACCACTATAAAAAGAAGTAAGAAAAGTTTTAAAATCCCTTGTAGTGTATTTAATGGGTTATCAGTAGATGAAGTTGGTAATTCATTAGGTATACTACGGGATCATGTTATGCCTTACGGAGGGGTAGGGTGTGACAAAGACAGCTAGTAACCCTAAACCCGAGGGGAATCTCGTGAAATAATTTTTGAGATTCCAGAAAAGAGTTGCAGAGCCCTAGGTAGCATTAGAATTCCAAGAAAATGTTAGGAGAATTTTATCAATCGATACAGACAATTTTGGCTCCTTAAGCCAAATGAAGGGCATTTTGATCATTTTGCCTTCAGAGACAATTTTTGACCAACTTGTTCACTTAAGTAAGTGAATTATATGACATAAAATATAAATAAATATTGCTAAAAGTTAAATTGAAAATGAGTAGGAAAGAAAAGAAAAGAAAATGAATAAAAATTGAAATTATGACATAAGATGATGTCGTTTAACATGCCTCCACCATTCACAATGCAATAAGATTTCTTAAAACAATTAAAAGAGATAAGAATCAAAGAAAAAAAATCAGATTTTCCTTCTTCTTCTTCAGCTTGCCGAGACACTTCCATGAGCCTTCCATCATTGATGAATTTTTTAGCTTTATTTCCTTCCTTATCTTACCCCAAACCTATTAGTTGTCTTCACAAAAATTAATCCTAGCACCTTGAACAACCCCTAGGCAGCAAAAAGGAAGGGAAACCAAGAAGTTTATCAAGCTTGGGGGTTAGTTTTCAAAGAGGTTAGTGCTATTTCTCTTTACTTTCTCTTTAGATTTCATGTTGGGAGCATGAATTGAGTTGGAAATTTAAGAAATTGAAAGAAAATAATCGTGTATGGACCAACTTCAATTTTTAGCAGTCTTGATGATTGAAGTGTTTGATGAGTTTTGAATGAGTTAAAATTGTTTATGGGTGGCTTTGAATGTGAATATGAAACTTATAACATCATTAAGTATGTTGAATTGATGTATGTGCATGAATGGATATTTGAGAATTAGGATTTGAGGCATGAAGTTAAGGTTTTACTTATGTGCTAGTGAATGGAAGTCCTAATGGTCAATTAGTGACCATTTGACTATGTTTGATGAGGAATTCAAGTGAATTATGGCTTTGAATTTGAGGTTGGGTATGCTAGCTCATAGGACCTGCAGGGCTAGATATTAGTCCAGCAGGTTTGGGCAGCTATAACTTGAGTGGTGTAGGTTCAATTGGTGCAATTCTAATTGGACATGAAACTAGACACATAATGGCACAACTTTGATGAAGAAACCATGCCTAGAAAACAAACTTAGAATACCCTAAAAATTGACAAAATCTAGGTAACCAACCTGCTGGTCCTAGAAATTGACTAAATGAATAGTGTTTGTTCATTTGGCCATAACTCAGTGTAGAAATATCCAAATGACCTAAATTTTATATCAATGGAATGATTAGACAATTTAAAACAACTTTCATGAAGAACACAAACTCAAATTCTGAACCTAACTAATTCAAATTGCTAGTCCAAGTTAGGACACAAAATCTGGCAGAACCAAATTTGCCCAGAAAATCTGAGTAAGGACCAATCTGGCCAGTTATGGTAAATTGACCATAACTTGAGCTAAAAAACTCCAAATTGAGTGATTTAAAAAGGAAATTAAAAAAGACACATAAAGGAACAACTTTGATGAAGAGAATTTTGTTAAATTTCTACTGTAATAATGACCAATGGAACAGTAAACTTAAGGTATGAAATCTAAAAATTTTAAATAACATAAAATAAGCTTTGAAATGGTATTGGAAATCAATGCCAACAAAAATAAAATGCAAAATGTGATATCTTGGTGAACTTAGGCTTAACAAATCCATTATGAATTAAAAAGTCAACTTTTGTGTAGGAATGGCCAAGTGAATAGTAACAACCAAAATTAATGGAGTGAAAGGTACCCCACTTAAATGATTTAATGAATGTTTAAATTATGTAAATGTGTAGATGAAGGTTGTATTCTCATCACAAGTAGAACTTAGGGGATATTGTTAATTTAATTTGAAATGTGATTTATAAATGACTATAAATAAAATATTAAAGGTATAAAGGATGTGCAAATAATATTTGAGACTTAGGTTTCTTTTATGAATACAAATTAAAATACTTGAATCTAGGTACATATAAATGAAAATGCTTGAACCTAGGCACCTGTAAATTGGTGTAATAAATTAGCTAAATGATAAATAGATAGTGAGGTTGATATCTATGAAATGTTCATGGATTACTTGATAATTTATATATAAATAGTGTAATGACTAAATGAATTATGTTAATGTATGAATGAGACATTAGTTCTCATTATTGTAAAAAAAAAAAGTATTTTGAGTACAATAGTATATGAGAATCATTGTTGTGAAACGTGATCAACACAAATGATATAATGAATAAATATATGAATTATGACGAAGGTAAAATTTATGTAGAAATGTATTTTAAAAATTTATACTTCTGTTAAGAATAAAATTGAAATGTTATAAATTATAATTGGAATTTGTCATGAAATAATGAAGTCATAAAAAAATAATATATTAACATTTAATGGTACTATGTGCCCATGTATTGCCTAGACACGTGTGTCAGATTGGATAGATTGGCATTCCAATAGGGTATTATTTTAGCAGTACTACGTAAGACTTTATGCCTATATTCATGGCTTTATGCCCGCACTCATGGCTTTATACTCGCACTCATGGCTTTTATGCTCGATTATGTGTTATCATGGCTTTTTAGTCATATTGACTGCATACGTGGTTGATGTTCCGCGTCCCATAGTATGATTGCCCAAGACACCACGGTGTCCAGTGCCAACGACCCATTATCCAGTTTAGTCAGCCTGTCATAGGTTACTTGGGTAATGAAATTTATTGAAATGAGTTAAGAATAATAGCAACTGAAAATATTAGCAATTAAATAAAAGAGTAAGAATATTTAAAATAAATTAGATTAGTTATTTAGTATAAAGAATTGAAATGAATTGAAATGATATTAAAATTTAATTATTATGAAATAATCTGCGATAACCTAGAAAGTATTGAAAGAAATGATAAAAAGATTTACAATAGAGGTATAACTTAAATAAGCATTACAAATGTATTTTTTTTATAATAATATAAAGCTAAGAATAATATTCTTGAAATTTTTGGGGATGGCACCGTGAATTTAAGAATTAAACGCTTCTTAAGAGGAATAAATTAGAACAAATGATAGTTGACCAAATTATGATCCATTTCTTTCTTTATTTGTATATGTTATTTTCTTATTATATTATTGTACCACTAAGTAACAATGCTTAGCGCGATGGATTTGTTTCCCTCGCATAGGTATTGAAGCTAAAACCCAGTGGACATTTGACTAGGATATTTGGAGTCCAGATCTGCAGAAGTTTCAGAAATGCTCAAGGTTGTCATCTCCTCAGCAATGCATGTAGATAGGGCTCACATTAGTCATTTTATGTATTTTGTATATTATAAATATTTCGTATGTTGTAATGTAAACTAAGAATTTATAATTAATATTTATGTAATATAAATTATGATATTGCAATTAATTTGTACATCATGTAAATTGTGAATTTATGAAATTAGCTTGTAAATCATGTAAATTATGAAGTTTGAGAATTTTGATACATAAAATAAGTATGAATGGATATGTATGCAAATGAGTTGCAAGAATGGAATGTGTGATGAGATGATTATGAAAATAACTAATGATATTTTATTGTGAAAATATTATTGAAATTTCAAGCAGATAAATAGTGAAATATGCCAAATGGTAATAGAAACAGGGGAAACTCCACTAGTTTCTCTATAGAAAAATAATTGATATTAAAATATAATGATAATAAAATTTTAAAAGGAATAAAGTAAGATAAAATAGGGTGTTTCGGCACTAAGTGTGACAAGCCTTGCTCAGCTACACTGTAGTCGGGTGAGGGGTGTCACAATTTTGCACCTATATGTATGGATGTATGGACATTGTGTAACATCCCTATTTGAAAATAACATTGTGTAGCCTAGTATATTTCACTGTTCCGGTGACCGGTGTCGGTCCAAACAATTAAGGGGATTAGAACCACACTTAAGACAACTAGAGAAGCTATAAACACAAATAATTAGTAATGTTCAATTAGTTAAGTATAAACAAGAAAAACAGAACATAAGAAGTTAAACGAGCTGAGAGTCACAGCGATGGGTGACCTTCTCAGGAACGACTGCGAAGTCGATTTAAACTCAAATTTCAAACCATAAAATGTGACGCTACGATCCTTAGGACCGTTACGAACACAGTGGAAAAGAGAAAATCACGAAAAAGAACTATTAAGCCAGTCAAATAATTAGGTCAGGGAGCCAGAAGAAATATTGAATTATTTGCAAGCCGGGATGAACCGGCGAGGGGCAATTTGGTCAATTGACCCCGAGAGCTGAGTCCTGACCTAACTGTCAAATAAAATCGAAGAAAAGAAAATTTCAGAATCGAGATTTAAATTAAAGAACTAATAGAAAAATAAATAGAAAAAAAAAAAGAAAAAAGAAAAGTCAAAAAGGTAATGACATCACATAGATGACATCATGCATACCTCATAAATATTTTCCTATTTAAGTTATTTTTTACTAAGTCAAAAAGGAGAGAAATAAACATAAAATTAAAAAAAAAAAAAAAACAAAGTGGTCATCTTCTCCTTCCAAATTGTCGTTCACCTCTTCTCTCTCTCTTTTCACTCTAATTCCTCCATTTGAGCTCAAATTCAAGCTTTGGTAACTCTAAAATTTTCCCATAAATCATTTCTAAAATTTGTAGAAACCTTTAAATTGAACCTCAACAAGAAGTTGGGAGGAACAAAATTGAAGAAAAGTGAAGGAAAATCAAGCTTGGCAATTCAAGAAAATTTGACAAGTGAGGTTAGTACTTGTTTCCCTTTTTTTTCTTCTTTAAGCTTTGAAATTAAGTTGAGATGAGTGTAAATTGCATGAAAGTTAAAGAAAATGATAAGTTATTTAGGGACAAACAATTTGGTAGCCATGAGGGTTAGGGGAAAATGATATGTTTCACTTCAATAAATCATGCATGCAAGTCAATCTAAGTGGGTAGGTGTTAGTGCTACACTTTAAATTCATGAATGGAGCAAATATGTAAATTAGGGTTTTGGACATTAGGGTTTAGAGACCAAAAATGTGAGAAACTTGTAAATGATGTCTTTGACCTAATGTGAAGTAAGAAATGGTCATTTGTGACCTAATTAAGTGTGTTAGGAGTGTTTGAATTAAAGCCAAATTCGGAGGCAGTGTGGTCATGCTGCTGGCAACATGACCAAGTCAACTTTGAGGGACCAAAAATGAAATTTTACAAGTTCAATTGGTATGGGACCAATTGAGAATGAAAATAGACACTAAATGACACAATTTTTATTTAGGAAGCATGCCCAAAAAGTGACCAAAACCTAGTGAACAAATTGACCAAAGTTGGAAAATTGCAGGCTGCCCTGTACAAACTGACCAAATGAACAGTGTTTGTTCATTTGGTCATAACTTGAGCTAGGTAGGTCAAAATGATCTAAACGTTTACCAGTGGTTAGATGAGATATAGACCTAAAACTTTCATGAAGAACACAAACCCAAATTATGCCATTAACCAAGTCATTTGGCCACCCCAAGTTGATGACCTAAAACTGCCAGCACAAAAAATTGCCCAGCAATCTGGGTTGAATCCAATCCGGCAGCCATGGTTCAAATGGCTATAACTTGAGCTACAAAACTCCAATTGGAGTGATTCAAAAAGAGAATAAACTTAAGACAATAGGAAACATTTTCTATGAAGGAAGTTTTACCAAATTCCAACAGTAAAGTGACTAATGGAACAGTGAAACCTTAGACACCAAAACTGAAAATTTATCAAATTTGCCTAAAAGACTTAGAATTTAAATAAACAACCAAAACCAACAAATTTAGTGACCAAAATGTGGTATGTGGGTGAAGTTGGAATTCCCATACCTATTAAGCCTTAGAAAGTCAACAATTTGACTTGAATAGTGTAGTGAATAGTAACCCCAAAACACAAAATTTTAAGAACGTCGAGTTTAGTACGTTAGAGCTAGGTAAAAGTGAAGTTAAATTTATTTTTGGATTTATGCTAAGTTATGGTACTAAAAAACTGTAAAATTGTGTGTTTCAATTGAAAAGAATACCGGGAAAGAACCCGAGGAACCGAGTCAAGGCCAAGAGGTGACTCGCTAGAGGTTTGTGCACAACATTACTATGCTTTAAAATTCATTGATAAAGTGAATGAAATATGCATTTTACTTTTGCTTTGAATTGTTGAAAGTTTATTGTGACCTTTATTTATGATGTTTTGATTTAAATTGTGAAAGTTATTGTGTATATTTGAAATGACAATGTTTAGCAAATTGTTAAGATAATTTTTGAAACCACAGTGTCATGACCATATATTTGAACACCTCACTAGCACGACTAGTGGGGGTAATTAGTTTCGAATAAATGTGATTTAAGTTCTGCATAAAGATTATTTTAGTATGTTGTGCACCACTGAGTCCTAGTACTCAGCGATAGCTTTTATTGCTGTCGCAGATATAGACACTAGAGGAGCAGCAGACTGAGCTACTGAGGATTGAGGATCTTCCTGCTTTGAAGTTATCGGGTATAATTTATACCCTGCTTGTAAATATTTATTTTGATGTATGTAATACACAGAAATATATGGACATGTGCAAATGGGTCTTGAGCAGCTTGTACAAAATCTGTATAAAATTCGTAATAAATTTTAGTTTGGATTTTCTTAATGTAAATTTTTGTATGATGTATATATAAATTGTTTATCTTTAAAGAAATATGAATGTATGAAATTGATTGACAGTACCTTGAGGATTATTGAATTTTGAACTTGAGAAATTGATTGAAATGATTGTGGAGTTATTGAAATTGATTGAGTTTAATTGTGAAATTGAAGTAGTGGTTGAGAAAATTTTTGGAAGTGCTTTTATTTCAGGTATTTAAAGAACTATTTTCTCAAAATACAGACGGAACTCTGTCAAAATTTTTATAAAATTTGAGGAAAAATAAAATGGGCTAAAAGTTTTAATTAGTTTTTAATTTCAATTAAATGTTTTAAATACCTATTGGAAAATGCTCACCACTTATCAAAAATAAGAAAATTGTTTTAAAATCCCTTGTAGGGTACTTAATGAGTTATCAGTAGGTGAAGTTCGGTAGTTCATTAGGTATTCTACGGGATCATGTTATGCCTTACAGAGGGGTAAGGTGTGACACATTGAGCAGTTTCTATTTAAAAGCATTACTTTGCTATCACATTTTGAGTTTGTAACTATTTGTATTTTATTTTGAAACATATGCAAAATATATCTTTTGTAATAATAAGTTTATTTCCTCTAATGAATGTCTACTTGATATGTAATTAAATTTTAACTATTCTCACACAGTTTTCCATAAAAGAATTGATAAGATAAAAAGCTATGTTGTGTTTAAAATCCCTTGTAGCATATTTATTGGGTTATCGGTAGGTGTAGCTCGGTAATTCATTAGGTATGCTACGAGAACATGTCATGCCTTACAAGGGATAAGGTGTGAAATGTTTTGAAAGGTCCCTTAGGCAAATCTCACATTGGCAAAGCATGGAGATGGTCTTGGGTTTAAAAAGTAATGATATATAAAATGGGAGAACTAATCACTAGAGGCGCCTTTTGGTGGAATGGCCTGAAGAGTTGAAAAACCTCCAGGATTAAGCATGCTCGCTTGAGAGAAATTCTAGGATGGGTGACCTCCTACGAAGTTCTCCATTCCACCTATGGGATAAAACCGTTAGGCTTATGGCCAAAGCGGACAATTCATCTAGTGGTTGAAGCCCGACCGTTACGATTGGCATCAGAGCCGCTCGCGTGTCCTCTTGGTCGATGGTGGGGCAAACCTCAGCGAGGACGCTAAGTCCCGAAAGGGGGGGAGAAAGGTCCCTTAGGCAAATCCGAAAGTGGCAAAACACGGAGATGGTCTTGGGTTCAAAAAGTAATGATATATAAAATGGGAAAACTAATCACTAGAGGTGCCTTTTGGTGGAATGGCTTGGAGAGTTGGAAGAACTCTAGGGTTAAGCATGCTCGCTTGAGAGAAATTCTAGGATGGGTGACCTCCTAGGAAGTTCTCCATTCCACCTATGGAACAAAACCGTGAGGCTTATGGCCAAAGCGGACAATTCCTCTATTGGTTGGAGCTTGACTGTTACAAGTTATGAGGAAATTCTCTAAGATCTTCTTAAAGAAAAGGAAATTTGAGTGCTAGCTCAAGTGAAAAATGAAAGCCCTCTCATGAAAAATGGAAAACAAGCTCCCTTTTATAGGAGCAACTTTTAATAATTAATAATTTAACCATTTAAATTTGTTAATTATAAATTAACCCCTATAAGAATTAAAAATCACATAATATAACCAAACTGGGATTTGCTATCATTTTTGTCAGATTGAAAGCTGGCATCAAAATACCCTTGAACTTCTAATTCACCATCTCCATAGATCAGAAACATATCTTTAGTCCTTCTTACATATTGAAGAATGTTTTTTATTGCTATCTAGTGACGTTCACTTAGATTAGCTTAGTATCTGCTAGTTATGCTTAAAACATAAGATACATCTGGTCTTGTACATAGCATCACATACATGATAGATCCAATGACTGAGGCATAAGGGATGATATCCATTTTCTCTTTCTCAATTTGTGTCTTAGGATACATGTCTTTAGAAAGAGAAATGTGACACTCCTCACCCGTCTATAGTATAGCCAAGCAAGGCATGTCACACTAAGTGCTGAAGCAACTTATCTTATCTTATTTTATTTTCTAAATACTCATTTGATTGATTAAAAAGGCTTTTATGTGAAATTCATATCATTTTTAATCTTTATTTGAAATTTTAGATGAATTTGAATCTCCGTAAATTTTATAGAAAATTCGGCAGAGTACCGGCTGTAATTTAAAAAAAAAAAATAGTTCTTCGGAACCTGTAAAAAAAAAGCACTCCCAATTATTTTTATCATATCTCCAAACTCCAAATACATTTAACATAATCTCATCAAATCTCAATTTCTCAAACTCAAAATTTCCATTCATTCCAAGCATAAATAAATATTCAATTCATATATCAAAATTCTCAAACTTTATTAATTTACATAATTTACAAACTAATTACATAAATTCATAATTTACATGATATAAAAATTAATTACATATGAAAAAGCTAATCTATTAATTTACATCACATACATATTAAATACATTTTTATAACTTACATTACATTATAACATGATAACTATTTATAAAACACAAAATATATTAGTATGACCTATATGAGCCCTATTTACATGCATTGCTGAGGAGGTGACCACCTTGGACACTTTGCACATCCAGACTCCAAAATCCCAGTGTAATGTCCACTGGGCTTTATCTTCAATACCTGCGCGAGGAAATAAATCCATCATGCTAAGCATTGCTGCTTAGTGGTGCAATAATATAACAAAGAAATAATATACAAATAAAGATAGCAATAAAGCCTAATTTGGATAATTAAGAGCTAATTTAATCCGTATGAAACTTCTAATATTTACTATCTTTTATCCTAATTTATTCCTTTCAAACGTGCTTAGTTCATAAATTTACGGTAATAATATACAATGTACAAAATTAATAAAAATACCAAGTTTATATTCATATGGTTATGGAAAATACCTTTGTAATATTCATTTAAGTTATACCTATATTTACCAATCTTTCATCACTTTACTTAATAATTTTTATGTGGTTGTATCATTTTATAATAACTAATATTTTTAATTCTAACTAATTCTTTTCAAGTCTTTCTAACTTATGTATTTAAGTTCTAATATTTTTAATTTATAATATTCTTACTGCCCAAGTAACCTGTGACAGGCTGACTAAACTGGATAAGCGGGTCACTAGGCACTGGACACCGTGGTGTTTCGGGCCGTCATACCATGGGACGTGAAATGCGAAATGTCAACCACGTATGCAGTCGGTATGGCTAAAAAGCCATGGTAACAGATAATCAAATAATCGGGCATACAAGCCATGAATGCAAGCATAAAGCCATAAATACAGGCATAAAGCCTTATGTAGTACTGCTAAAACAATACCCTATTGGCATGCTAATCTATCCAATCTGACACACGTGTCTAGGCAATAAATGGGCACATTATTTATCACACCTTATCCCTTGTAAGGCATGATATGTTCTTGTAGTATACCTAATGAATTATCGAACTACACCAACCGATAATCCATTAAATATACAAGGGATTTTACATGAAACGTAGCATTTTATTTTATCAATTCTTTTGCGAAAAACTGCATGGGAATAGTTAAAATTCAATGTAAACATTCATTGGAAATAATGATAGACTAAATATTACAAAAGTTACATTTCCATAAGCCTCAAAATAAAATACAAATAGTTACAAACTCAAAATGTGATAGCAATGTAATGCTTTTAAATGCAAACTACTCAATGTCTATACATCCATACATATAGGTACAAAATACATCAAAAAGAAATTACAGGGGTATATCTATGATATATACCCACAATCAAAACCAAAATGCTGCTTCTAAGTCTCTCACTCGGCAGCCTTCTCCTTTCCTTACCTGCGATAGCATAAATAAGCTATCGCTGAGTATATCACTAAGTGGTGTTGTAATACCCCTATTTGCATAACCTGGTAAATTACACTGTTTCGGTAACCGGTGTTAGTCCGAACAATTAAGAGGATTAGAACTATGTTTAAGACACCTAGAAAAGTTCTGAATGGAAATAAATGGTGAGTACCAAATAGCGAAGTATAAATAAGAAAAACAAAGCATAAAAAGTTAAATGAGCCGATGGTCACAACGATGGGTGACCTTTCAGGGAAGTGACTGCGAGGTCAGTCTTAACTCAAATTTTGAACGGGAAATTGTGACACCGCAGTCCTAAAGACTATTGCGAAGGTAGTGGAAAAGAGAAAATCACAGAAAAGGATTGATAAGTAGGTGAAATAATTATGTTAGGACTCCATAAGAAATACCGAATTATTTGCAAATCGGATCAATCCGGCAAGGGGTAATTTGGTCAATTCACCCCTAGAGGTGACTCCTGACCTAACTGTCCAATAAAATTGGAGAAATGAAAATTTCGGAATGTAGAATTAAATTAAAGAACTAGGGAATAATAAAGAAAAAGGAAAAGAAAAGAAAATGAATTTTTACATCACCCTTGTGATATCACCCATGATGTCAAAAATAAAATTTAATTATTCTAATTTTTGACTAAGTCAGAAAGCAAGATAAATAAAAAAAAAAAAAATGGTCATCTCCATTTCTCCCAAGCTAGCCGTCCCTCATCCCTCTCATGTTGCCTCCATTGAAGCTTGATTTAAAGCTTCATAAACCCTAGCATTTCCCATAAATTCCCCACTAAATTGTGATTAAACTTGTTATTTCAACTTGAGAAAGAGATTGAAGGAGATAGAAAAGGAAGAAATTGAAGAAGTTGGTGAATTGGAAATCCAAAGGAAGGTTAGTAACTTGAACTTGAAATCTTTAGTTAAATTCATGTGTTTCTAGCTAAAGTAACTTAGAATTAAAGTGAAAATGAAACAAATCAAGTGTGTGGGAATTCTTGTGAATTTCGGCTAGCCTTTGGGGGAGTTGAAATTGGTTGAGTTTGATGAAATTAAAGGGTTAATGAAGCTGAATTAAGTGTGTAGATGTTGATTTTACACTTTAATCTCATTAGTTGCTTGAATTACAAAATTAAGGTTCTTGGCACTTAGGATTTGAGGAAAAATTTAGAGAAAATTGGTAATTGATGTATTCAAACCTAATTGAGCTTTGAAATGGTCATTTGGAATCATTTGGGATGTGTTTGAATGAGTGAAACTGAAGTGCAATTCAGATTGGTTAGGGGTCCCAATCTGGCAATTTGATCTAGGTCCCTTTCAGGGACTAAAACTAAAATTCTGGTAACCCAATTGGTATAAGACCAATTGGGAATGAAATTAGACACATAAAGACACAATTTTTATTTAGAAACCATGCTCAGAAAGTGATTCTAGGTTAGTGAACAATTAGGCTAAATCCGGAATTGGCATACTACCACTATACAAAAATGACCAAATAAATAGTGTTTGTTCATTTGGCCATAACTTGGGCTAGACAGGTCCAAATGACCTGATTTTTATGGCATTGGAAAGGTATGATATAGCACTACAACTTTCGTGGAGAACATCAACCTAAATTCTTCTCATAACCAAGTGAAATTGCCATCCAAAGTTAGTTGTCCAAAACTGTCAGAACCAATTAGGTGCTCAGAAATTATGGGTAACACCAATCTGGCCAGCCTTAGTTAAATGGTCATATCTTGGGCTACAAAACTTCAAATGGAGTGATTCAAAAGGGAATTAAAGATAAGACAATAAGGAACAACTTTGATGAAGGAAACTTAGCTAAATTTCCATAGAAACTAGACCAATGGAACAGTGAAATATAGGGTACCAAAACTGAAAACTTGAATTTTCTCTTAGGAGACTTAGAAATTGAAATGGCAACCAAGGTCAACAAATTAGGCACTCAAAATGTGGCATGTGGGTGTAATTGGAATTCACATACCTATTAAGCATAAGAAAGTCAACAATTTGACCAGAATAGTACCATGAATAGTAATCCCGAAATGCAAAGTTTAAAAAATGCCAATTTAGGCATTTGTAGAGATATAATTAAATAAGTATGAAATAAATTACTGGATTTGTTATGAGATAAAATATTAAAACACTATAAATTGCGTGTTTCAGCTAAAAAAGACCTGAAAAAGGATAAGGCAAACTGAGTCAAGGCCTAGAGGCGACTCACATCAGGTTTGTGCACAAATTTTTTTTTAAATTATAGTTTTCACATTGAAAATTGATTTGTTATATATTGTGAATGTGTTTTGTTCATTATGAATTTCGAGAATGTTGTGTTGCCTATTTTACAATGAAAATTTGGAATGAAAATTATTTATTGATTTGTATGAAATATTTGAACAGTATGATTTTGAATTTGGTTTTGGCCTTGGGAATTTTATTTGAGAATTTGTGTGTTGCCTACTTTAGAAATGGAGATTTGAAATGAAGTTTGTTTGATTGTTGTATCAATTATAATTGAACATTATAGTTTTAAATTATTTTTAATTCACACTTGGCATGGCAGTCCCTTAATATGTTCCTCCTCTATTTATGGGGTTGAGTTTGATATTTGATCATTTTCCTCCCTCTCTGGCTTGCCAGTCTGAGGTGAGTTTGAATGAGTACTCATTAGCTAGCTAGCCACCTCCCTCATTGATTTTGATTAGTGGGGTGAGTTTGTCTTGTCGTGGTGTACAACACGGCATGTTTGGAAATTTTGTGTCATGGCCTAAGTTGTGTTGTTGATTGGCAATACTATGTTTATTAAATTGTTTGATCAAATTTGTGTTATATTAATGCTTTGAAAATTGTGAAACATTTAAATTATGATTTGGCAATGAATGGTTTATGTTCAGCTTTTTAAATTTTATTGTGCACCACTAAGTAAAATTTACTCAGCGATAGCTTTATTTTGCTGTCACAGATAGGGAAAAAGACATAGTAGCAAAGTGAGCTGCCATAGAAATAGGGGAGCATAGTTTGAAGATTTTGTATGGGTATTTATCTATACCCTTGTAAATTTGACTTGATATAAATAAACTTTTGTTCATATGTGTCTAAGTAGTTAGAGGAGCAGTTGTACATTAAAGTTTGTAATAATATTATTTTTGGATTTTATACTTGTAAATTTAACTTGTGAATATAAATTAAATATTTTGAGTGCAATGTGGATAAATTTTTGAAAAATTTGGAGATGAGAAATTTTGAATTGAATTTGTGTTGATTATGTGGATTTGAGTTGTATTGGAGGTTGGGAGATGTAAAATGATTTTATTGAAAGTGTTTTTAACAGGTTTAAATTTTTGGTTTTTCTCAATTATAAACAGCACTCTGCAGAAATTTTTACAAAATTTACGAAAAAATAAAAGTTATCAAAATGTGTACTTAGTATTTAAACTATAATTAAAAGTTTTTAATAACTGTTAAAAGTGCTCACCACCTTCAAAAGGAAATAAAATTGTTTTAAAATCCCTTGTAGTGTATTTAATGGGTTATTGGTAGGCGAAGCATGGTAATTCATTAAGTATTATAACACCCCTCACACGTCTACATTGTAGCCGAGCAAGGCATGTCACATGGAGTGCTGGAACACCTGATCTTATCTGATTTCATTACAGTTCTTGATTTACTTGTTCAAAAACTTTATCTAAGGTTTAGGCTTTTTTTTTTTTACTATTTATCAAAATCTGACTAATTTAGAAATTTCAAAAATTTTAACGACAATCCAGCAGAGTGTTGGTTGTAATTTAGACTAACAGTTCTTCTGAACCTGCCAAAAACAATTTCAATATATACTCAAATTCATAACTTAGATTATCTCAAAGCATTCTCAACAGTTTCTCAAATTTAGATTCAGTCTCAAAATTTCTCAAACTCGATCTCATTCAGAATCATTATGATTAGATAATCAACTCAGATATCAGAACTCTTATATTTCATTAAATTATATAATTTGCTAATTAAGTACATAAATTTATCAAGTACAGGATATAGAAATGAAATTACAGTTACTAATTCACATTACAATATAAGCAATAGTTATAATGTACAGAGCCCTAGCTACATGCATTGCTGAGGAGGTGACAATCTTGAACTCTTCTGATACTTCTGCAGATCTAGGCTCCAAAATATCAGTCGAAGTACCTGCGCGAGGAAAACAATTCCATCATGCTAAGCATTTCTGCTTAGTGGTGCAATAGTAGTATAACAAGAAATAATATATACAAATAAAGAAAGAAATAAATCATAATTCGGATACTCATGAATCAATTTAATTTTGGTATGGTATTTCTAGTATCAACTATCTTATATACTATTTTGATCTTCTTTGGAAGTACTAAGTTATAACCTTTCAGTAATAATACTTAGTATACAAATTATTCTAACTATATTGTATTTTAAGTCTCTATGGTTTTGCAAATTGTATTTTTTATGTTTCTATTGCTAATCTCTTTTACTCATTTCATTCAATACTTAATTTAATTGTATTGAAATTTCATTATACTTAACTGCCTGAATTGAATAATGTTTTAATTAGCTGCCCGTGTAGCCTATACACTGACCAGACTGGATAAACAGATATACTAGCACTGGGTACCTAGTACCTCGAGCCATCACACCATCTATCACAAAGTATCTCCCGGTGTGCAAACAGTGTGGCTAAAAAGCCATATAATCAATCAGGCATTAAGTCGAGTATAATAACACAATCCATATAGCCATAGGCTATTAAAATCATAGTATGGCATAATAAGCCAGAAAATATAGTACGGCATGAAGCCATTTATAGAACAGCTGTCAGAATCCTATTGGCATACCAACCTATCCAAACTAGCCAACTAGGCAAACTAGGGCATATTATAAGATTAAATATTTATTTTTAGGGTTTACTGGTCATTATACAATTCGCTGGTCAATGAAAATGTTGACCTTTTCATATATCATGCATAAGTTGATTCTAGTACTAACATGTCACAATTCACATTTCAATATGCTGCCAGTATAGTGCAATTTACAATTCTCACAAGTTGGCATTTATTGGCAAATTATTTCTAGGCTTCATTGCATATTATTATCAATTTTTCAGTTTTAGTGTGCTAGATTGATCTAGCTAAATGTTCTATTTTCATTGGTTTTTAGCTTTTGGTCAAAGAAGCAAATTTGTAGCTCTATGTCTTATTGAACTTTTGGCATAGATTTCAAGTCATTCTGAGTTGTATAGACCAAGATATGGTCAATTTACTAAAGCTGGACAGATTGCATCTTTAGTGCAAAATTTGGTCAATTTTAGGTCAAATTCAGTTCTAGCAGTTTTGGTACCCTAACTTGGGCAAGCAATTTGACTTAGTTCTGGTCATTTCTGGGCTTTGGTGTCCTCATATGAATTGTAGCTCTATGTCTAAGCTTTCCATGGTATAAATTTCAGGTCATTTGGACCTATTTTGTGTGAGTTATGGTCACATGCGTGACTACTGTTCAAATGGTCAAATTTTGGGTTGCAATAGTTCTGGATAGTTTTGTTACCTCAAATTGTGCAATCAATTTGACTTGCTTAATGGCATTTCTGGGCTTAGTAGTCTCTACCAAAGTTGTAACCCTATGTCTAAGCTTTCCAACGGTATAAATTTCAAGTCATTTGGAGTTGTGTAGACCAAGATATGGTCATTTTACCATGGCTGGTCAAGTTGCACTTATATTGTACTATTAGGTCATTTTTAAGTCAAAGTCAATTCAATGAGTTTTTATAACCCAACTTGGGCAATCAATTTGACTTTCTTAATGGCATTTCTAGGCTTGGTGGTCTCTACCAAAGTTGTAGCCCTATGTCTTCCAACAATATAAATTTTAGGTCATTTGGACCTGTTTTGAGTGAGTTATGGCCAAAATACTGGTTACTATTCATATGGTTAAAAATCTGGGTTGCAAATTGCCAATTCCGGATTAGGTCACTTTTTGAGTCACCTTCTGGACAGAATTTAGGCAAGGTTCCTGCATGAAAGTTGGTTCATTACATGTCTAATTTTACCTCCAATTGACCTCACACCAATTTGGGTCACACAATTAGGGTTATAGGCTCAAATGCATACTACCCTCAATGCAGTCCTCAAATACCAATCAATTTACACATTCAACTTGCTATACCTTAACTTCCCATGCCTAAATTCTGGACTCCTAATGTACTAACATCATTCATCACATCTCATTAAGGTCATTTTGAACAGTATATACAAATCCTCAATGTACAATATACAACCCTAAATCACAAAGTCCAAAATCAATATATTATGCACATGAATACACCTAATTATTACATATAATTCCAATAATAATTTACATGCACTTCCATTAATCCCTTAGTACCACAATTCATCAAATAACTTCATGAATTCAAGCACTCTTCAATGAATCATAAGGCTGCTGAATTGCCCAAAAATGCATAAATCTTCCATAATTCCTTTAACTCCAAATTCAAATGCTCAAATATACATTCATATGGAAATTAACTTACTAGCACCTTAAATTACCTTAATCAACATTAAATCCCAACAAATACATGTAAGAATAATTTAATAACCGTGCACTTCCATGGCTGCCAAATTCATGCTCCATCAAATACTCATATTTTTCTTCAAATTTCTCAATAATTACACTCATCACAACCTTAAATCAAAGATTAATTAAGGGAGGAAGGAAATTTAGCACTAACCTTATTTTGATACGGATCCTAGCTCGAGAAGTGAAGGAACTGAGAAATAAACAAATTCCACTGGTGAAAGTGCTTTGGAGGCACCTCAACATTGAAGAGGCAACTTGGGAAAGTGAAGATACGATGAGGCAACAGTTCCCTCAACTGTTTGCATCAGGTAAATTTCGAGGACGAAATTTAAATTAGAGGGGAAGAGTTGTAACACCCTCCTTGTAGCAACTCCGTACATTCTACTGTTCCGGTGACCAGTGTCGGTCCGGACAGCTAGAACGTCCGGAAAAATATTTAAACTAAAGTGAGAAACCATAATTAACTCAAATATTAATAAGAAAAATTTAGTAAAAATTTTAGAAATAAAATACAACCAAGTTAAATGAGCCGGTGCCCTAGCGATGGGTAACCTAGTGAGAAGTTGCGGTTCTCGCAACTAGGAGCCCTAGACTTGGGGGAAAAATTATAAAATAATTATTGGGACTCCAGAGAAGGGTCATTGAGGTTATTATGGCATTAGAATGCCAAGAAAATACATATAAAAATTTTTCAATCGGTACAGACAATTTTGGCCCGTTAAGCCAAACGGAGGGCATTTTGGTCATTTCGCCTTCAGATGTGATTTTTGGCCGACTTGTCCAGTTAAGTAAATAATTATTATGACACAAAATATGAATAAATATTGCTAAAAATTAAATTGAAATTTGGTAGAAAAGAAAAGAAAGAAAAAGGAGCTAAATTGGGAATTATGATGTCATGCTTAGGTAATTAAAAATGCTATGGCCAATCACATTAAAGCAAGGCAATTAAAATTCAATAAAAAGGGATAAATGAGGCAGAATTCTAGAAAATTTCAGCAGCCCTTTCTCTCTTGAAAAACGTCACCCATGCTCTCCCATTGTCCACCATAGCCAAGCTTTACCAAGCTTGATTTTCTTGGCTTTTACCCAACTAAAGCCTAAGTTTCCAACACAAATTCTTGTTCTTTCCTCTTAGTAAAGCTTTTGGGAGCAAAAAGAAATCAAAAGGAAGAGTTCTTACAAGCTTGAGATTAGCTCCATTAAAGGTTAGTGACAATTAATTCTTTAAACTTATATATGCATCATTAGGAGTGTGAATTGATCCATTGATTTTATGTGTTTGAAAAGTTGAAATGGTAGAGCTAGGGTTTGGACCCAAAATTGAGATGTTGATCATGTAAAGGTGAAATTAAGTTTTAATGGTCAATTAGTGACCATTTGGTTTGGTTTGAATCAAAAATGAAGTGAATTGGGTTGTGGGATTTGAGGTTGGAGTGGCTGCCTTGTGTGACCTGCAGGTGTGGCTGTGAGTCCAGCCTGTTTGGACAGCCACAACATGAATTGTAGAGGTTCAATTGGTGTTTGGGCAATTGTACATGAAACTAGACACATAATGGCACAACTTTGATGAAGAAACCATGCCCAGAAAACCAAACCAACTTGACCAAAAGTTTACCCTAATCCGGGTGACCTGCAATCTGCCTGGGCAAAATGACCAAATGAACAGTATTTGGTCATTTGGCCATAACTCAATGTATCAAGGTCCAATTGACCTGAAATTTTACCAGCAACAAGGTGACATATAGACCAACAACTTTCATGAAGAAACTTGACCCAAATTATGACCATAACTTAGTCAAATTGCCAACCAAACTTAGGTTACCAAATCTGGCAGAACCAGTTTTGCCCAGATTTTTGGAATCTGCCCAATCCGGCCAGTTATGGTTTTTAGGCCATAACTTGAGCTACAAAACTCCAAATGGAGTGATTTAAAAAAGGAAATTCAACTAGACAAAATGAGGAACAACTTTCATGTTTACCATTTTTCCAAATTCCCACTGCAACAGTAACTAATGGAACAGTAAACCTAAGGCTTGAAAATTGAAAATTCTGTCCAATTCACATTAAGCTTAAAGATGGTATTGGCAACCAATACCAACAAGTTTAAAATACAAAATGTGGTATGTTGATGATATTTAAACTAAATTACCTATTTTCAATGTAAAAGTCAACATTTTGGTTGACTAATGAAATGAATAGTGGTCATAAAAATTTCAATTTAAAAGAATTACACAAATTAAAAGTGTTAAATGCCCTAGTAGGCCTAATGTGATTGGATTGGATAGGTTGGCATGCCAATAGGGTTCTGTTAGCAGTACTGCATATGGCTTTATGCCATTTTGTATTTCATAGCTTCCCATGCCTTTCTGTGACATAATAGCCTTTGGCTATGATAATGAGTTATTATACTCGGGTTTAATCCCCGATAATTATCACAGCTTATTAGCTGTTCTGTTGCACACCAGGAGACACAATGTGACCGATGGTGTGATGGTCTGAGTTTACCCATTTATCTAGTCTAGTCAACTAGTGTAGGTTACTCGGGCAGTATTAATAAATTTTATCAAACTTTAATCGAATAATATTACAATAAATATTTGAAATTTAGTCCACCCAAAAATGTAAATATACATTTTGCACACATGTCTTATTTTATTTTATTTTATTTTATATTGTCACCACTAAGCAGAATTGCTTAGCGCGTGGCAAAAGGTACTGGAGACATAGCTGGGGAGTCCAGCAGACCTCACACAGGGTGAGCCTTCATATCTGCACTCAGAGTTCAGAGTCACCTCACATTGCAGTGCATTTGGTAGGACATTAGGCCATTTTGATATTTTGATATTTTGTATTTTGTAACCTTCTGTAATGTATATTATAAATTCATGTAATTATGCTTTTGATGTAAATATCTATGAAACATGTTCAGTAATAAATTGAGCATTTTTTTTTTAGTTGACTGTGGTTTGAATTTAATTAAATTTTGAGATATTGAAGTGAATTGAGAAATTGTTGAGAATATATTGGAGGTTGATTGAGAATATATTAGGAGTGTTTTTAACAGGTTCAGAAGAACTGTTTTTCCAATTTATAGCCGGCACTCTGCTGGATTTTCTATAAAATTTGTGAAAAAATGTAGTTTTATCAAAAATTATAAATAAATGAATTAAAAATGATTAATTGAAATTGAAACATGAATTGGTGTTCCGGCACACTGAGTGGCATAACTTGCTCGGCTACATTGTAGACGGGTAAGGGGTGTCACATCACAATTAAAAATTTGATTAATTCAAGATTTCCTTTAATTGCAATTATGCCCTCCAATTCCCTTAAATTACTTGTTATCTTGAATTTCATTTTTCATTAAATTTTCAAAATATAATACCACTTATTTTTTTATGGACATTTAGTTCAAAAGTCAACTCTAGGTGTCAAATGACCAAAATGCCCCTTTTCGGGTCAAATTCAAACTTTTTCGGTAACACCGATTTAATCCTTGTCCCGCCGATTTTCTTAAATTTTCGTTTTTATTTGTACTAACTTACTAATTTTTCTTTGACATTTTCAATGTTAATTATACCTCAGTAGACCTTTAATTAGGTCGCGAAAATATTTCTCGGGGTTTCCCGTGGTCCAAGGCTAGTCAACGGTCCAAGGCTAGTCAACGGTCCTAGCCGTAACTTCCCGGTGCGGTCACCCATCGCTACGATGTTGGCTCGTTTAACCTAGTTTCATTTTCTCTCTTTTATTTTTCCTTAATTTTTCTCATCACATATTTCATTATTTTATACTTCCTCACTATCATTGTAGTGTAGTTCCAGACATTTCGACTTTTCGGGGCAGACATTAGCCATCAGAACAGTAGGACGTACAGACTACGAAAATGAAGGTGTTACAAGTATACTACGGGATCATGTTATGCCTTACGGAGGGGTCAGGTGTGACAGGTGCACAACTAATAACTTTAAAACTTAAAGTTAAGTAAAACTTGTCAAAGCATAATAAATCACATTTTTCTTAAGCATGAAAACTTCACAACAATTCTAAATGGATAAGAGCCATTTATTGGAATAACTTTTCAAATGAGAAATCACACTTCATAAATCACAATTCACAAAGCATTAGTGTTTCCAACATCAACACACAGTTTAGGCCATGACACAATTTCACGATCAGTGTCGTATTGTACACCACGACAAAGTAATCTCAACCTCACTAATCGTTATTAATGAGGGAAGGGCTAGCTAGCTAATGAGTACTCATGTAGTCTTACCCCACTAACCTTTATTAATGGGAGACAAAATCAATATCCATTATCAACCCCAAGTAGCCGTTACTACTGGGGAGTTCAGAAAGGGACTGTCATGCTAACTGTGGTTTTAAAACAGTTTTCAAAAGTTTTCCACTCAATAATCACATTTATAAACCAATAAACACATTCAAATCATCATAATATCCATATAGAGTTGGCAACATCCAAATTTCTCAAATGCAAGAGAAAAACCATATTTCAGTCAAAGCAAACTTGTTCAAAGCAAACTCATTCAAATAAACACATACCAACCAATTTATAAGTTTAAAAACGAAGAAAAGGTTAGTTGTGCACAAACCTTCAAGGCACTCCTTTCTCTTTACTCACTAATCCTTGTCTGTCTCAACTTCACTTTCTACTGAAAACACACAAGTAGAATATTTTAATACTCATCCCAACTATTTCTGAAACTCATTTCATAAATGTCTAATGCCTCTCTAAGTTAGATTGGGAATTTTCAAAGAGTTTTGAATTTTAGACATTTTGGTGGCCTAATTTTTGACTGAAATTTCTATCTAGTTCCCTTCATACTTTGGTGAGGTATTTTTCATGAAAATTGTTCATCTGGGTCTTAACTTTATTTTCCCACTTGAATCACCTAATTTGGAGTTGTGTAGCTCAAGTTATGACCAAAAAAGTGGTTACTGTTTACGTTACTGTTCACAGGGCTGTTGCTATTCTAGCAAATTCATTTGTCCAAATTCGCTTAGCAATTTTATCAATTTAATTCCATAATTTTGTCTAATGTTCTTCATATGAAATGTTCTACTATATCTTAGATTTCCATCGGTTGAAGAATCGCCTTAATTGGAGTTTTCTAGAGAGAGTTATAGCCTTTTAAAGTTTACTGTTCATATGGTCAATTTTGGGTGTCCAGATTCTGGTAGATTTAATGACCTGAATTCGTTCAGCAATTTGATCGAGTTAAGTTCATAATTTGGCCTTACATTCTTCATATGAAATGTTTTACTATATCTTAGGTTTACATCGGTTCAAGAATCACCTAAATTGGAGTTTTCAAAGGAGAGTTATGGTTTCTTAAAGTTTACTGTTTACATTACTGTTCATGTGTTGGCAGATTCATCAACTTAAATTTGCTCAGTAATTTGGTTGGGTTAAGCTCATAATTAGGCTTCAAGTTCTTCATATGAAATGTTCTACTATGTTTTATGTTTTCATCGGTTCAAGAATCACCTAAATTAGAGTTTTTTAGAGAGAGTTATGGCATTGTAAAATTTACTATTCACGTCAATACACTACTGATTCCAGAATTTCCTCTCCAGGTTCAACCAAGTTTTAGGCAATTTCTGGGCAGTTTCTAGGTTAGGTCTCTTCATGAAAATTCTAGCCCTATGTCTTAAGTTTCATTTCCAATTAGTTTCACACCAATTAGAGTTGTGTAGCTCAATTTATGGGCTGTCAAATACACTGAACTCAGTGTGCAAAATTCTACCCTAGGTTCAAATTTTCATTTCTTCAATTACTGTAACACCCTCACTATAGCAATTCCATACATTCTACTGTTCTGGTGATCGGTGTCGATCCAGATAGCTAGAACGACTGAAAAAATATTTAGACTAGAGTGAAGAGTTATAAATAACTCAAATAATAATAAGAAAAATTTAGGAAAAATTTTAGAAATTAAATACAACCAAGTTAAATGAGTCGGTGCCCTAGCGATGGCTAACCCAGTGGAAAGTTGCGGTCCTCGTAGCTAGGAGCCCTAAACCCGAGGAAAAATTCATGAAATAATTTTTGGGACTCCAGAGAAGAGTCATTGAGGTTTCTATGGCATTAGAATGCCAAGAAAAGGTTTAGAAAAAATTTTAGATCGGTACAAACGATTTTGGCTCAATAAGCCAAACGGAGGGCATTTTGGTCATTTCGTCTTCAGAGATGATTTTTGGCCAACTTGTCCAGTTAAGTAAATAATTATTATGATATAAAATACGAATAAATATTGCTAAATATTTAATTAAAAATAAGTAGAAAAGAAAAGAAAAAAAATGAAATAAAACTCAAATTATGACATCATTATGATGTCATTAAAAACCCTCCACCAATCATATTGCAACACACACCTCATAAACTAATTAAAAAGGGATAAAATGAGTTAAAATGAAAAAAAAAAAACAATCTACTATCCATCACCTTCTTCCAGCCGAAACACACCTCCCTCTCTCTTCCTCCATTAAAGCATCACCCAAGCTCCATTTCTCACTCAACTACACTATAAAATCTCATAACCTCTTCATGAAAAATTGATCTTACACCTTGGGCAAGTTAGAGGCAGTAATTTGAAAAGGAAAAAATGAAGGAAAAATTGAAGTTAGCTAAGAGAAAATTCTACTCACAAGGTTAGTGCCATATCTTTTCCTTTTCTCTTTGAAATTGATGTTAGGAGTATGAAATGAGTTAGAAAATTTAAAGAATTGAAAGAATATATTGAGGAATTAAAAGCCATAAATTTCGGCATCCATGAGGAACCTTGAGGAAATTATGATTTTGATGGAATTAAATTTGATTAGTATTGTCCTTGATGAGTTGTATATGGTAGAAGTTGAATTATAAGGTCTTATGCATGAATTGAGGTATTGAAAATTTGGGTTTTGAGCTATATTAGGGTTTGGCCATATTGATGGCAAATGGAAGTTCTAATGGTCAATTAGTGACCATTCGGCTGAGTATAATGAGGAATTGAAGTGAATGGTAGCTTGGGATTTGAGGTTGGGTGTGCTGCCTTGAGTGCCCTGCAGGTCTGGATGTGAGTCCAGCAAGTTTAGGTAGCTGTAACTTGAGTTGTGTAGATTCAATTGGTACAAAGCCAATTGGAAATGAAACTAGACACATAATGGCACAACTTTAATGAAGGAAACATGTCCAGAAAACAAACTTAGGATGCCCTAAAAAATTGACCAAATCCGGGTAGCACAATTCTACCTGGGCAAAATGACCAAATGAATAGTATTCATTCATTTGGTCATAACTCAATATAGAAAGGTCCAATTGACCTGAAATTTATATCAATGGAAATCTTAGGCAAATTAGAACAACTTTTATGTAGAACACAAACTCAAATTCTGGACTTAACTAAATGAAATTACTAGCCAAAGTTGAACTACCAAATCTGGCAGAACCAAAAATTGCCCAGAAATTCTGGGTAAAGGCAATCTAACTAGTTATGGTGAAATAGCCATAACTTAAGCTAGAAAACTCTAAATGGGGTGATTAAAAAAGTGAAATGTAACTAGACACAATAAAGAATAACTTTGATTAAGAACACTTAGCCAAATTCTCATTGTAGAATGGCCTAATGGAATAGTGAACTCTAGCACCCAAAACTGAAAATTTTGATTTATTCTCCTTTGGTTAGAAGTATGGATTGGCAACTAATGCCAACACTTTTGGGAACCAAAATGTGGTAAATCTATGTGATTAAAACTCATGTAACCAATATATATGAGAAAGTCAATATTTTGACTTAAATGACCAAATGAATAGTACCACTAAATTATGTGAAGTAGAAAACAAACTATAAGAACCATTGTAGTTGTTAATATAGGATGTGGTAGGTAAAATGGTGAATGGTGAAGTTGAGTGACCCTAATGATATAGGAAAGGGTATAATAAATTAGAAAGCTATTGTAAATGTTAATATATAGATAATGTAAATAGTTGATTTAAATTTTTGAATTTGAGTGACACTAGGATTTAAGGAAAATTTAGCTAAATTTGAAATCCATAAAATATTCATGGACTACTTGGAATATGAATAATAATTTATATAAATAGGAAAATGAATAAATGAATGTATAAATAAGACTTTAGTTTCTATTATGGGAGAAAGGACAAGAAAAAGTATTTTGAGTACAATGGTGCATGAGAACCATTTTTTTGAATTGTGATAATTATGGATAACATAATGAATATATAAATTATGATGAATGCATAAATTATGTAAACATTAAACTTAGAGAATTATGTTTCTATTATAAAAAAGATTAAAATGCTAGAAATTATAATTAGAACCTATAATGAAATAATGAAACTCATGAACATTTAATGGTACTATGTCCCCATGTATTGCCTAGACACGTGCGTCAGATTGGATAGATTGACATGCCAATAGGGTATTGCTTTAGCAGTACTGCGAAAGGCTTTATGCCTGTATTCATGGCTTTATGCCCACACTCATGGCTTTACGCCCGTACTCATGGCTTTTATACCCGATTATGTGTTATCATGGCTTTTTAGCCATACTGACTGCATACGTGATTGACGTTCTGCGTCCCATGGTATGATGGCCCAAGGCACTGCGGTGTCCAGTGCCAACGACCCGTTATCCAGTTTAGTCAGCCTATCATAGGTAACTTGGGCAGTGAAATCTATTGAAATAAGTTAAGAATATTAGCAATTGAAAATATTAGCAATTAAATAAATGAGTAAGAATATTTAATTATTATGAAAGAATTGAGCACTTTCAAAGAGGAATAAATTAGAACAAATGATAGTTAATACTAAAAGTATTATATGAAATTAGATTAAATTCCAGAGTATCCAAATTTTGATCCATTTCTTTTTTTTTATTGTATATTATTTTCTTGTTATATGATTGCACCACTAAGCAACAATGCTTAGCGCGATGGATTTGTTTCCTCGCGCAGGTACTAAAGGTAAAGCCCAGCGAATATTAAACAGAGATTTTGGAATTCTGATCTGCAGAAGTATTTGAAGTATTCAAGGTTGTCACCTCCTCAGCAATGCATGTAGATATGGCCCATATAGGTCATAATTTGTATGATGTATAAAATGCTTAGTTATAGTATTGTAATGTAAATTATGAAAATGTAATTAATAGGTATGTGATGTAAATTAATAAATCGGTTAATTCATATGTGATTAAATTATATATCATGTAAATGAATGAAGATTGAAAATTTTCATATATGAGTTGAGCATGAATGGGAATGTATGGAAATGGATATGAATGAAATTGTATAGATTTGAATACGGAACTGAAATATATAGATGATGCATGAAATGATGAGATTTTTATTTTAAAATATTATTGAAATTTTCAAACAGGTGAATAGTGAAACACGTCAAATGTTAATAAAATAGGGAAAACTCTATTGGTTTCTCCGTCAAAAACTAATTGATATTAAATTAAACAAATTCAAAATTTTTAAAGAAATAAAGGAAGATAAGTTAAGGTACTCCGGCACCGAATGTAGCACGCCTTGCTCGGCTACACTGTAGTCGGGTGAAGGGTGTTACAATTACTTCCACTTACCAATCTTAATTCACATTTAATTCACCCCAAATGACCATAATTTAGCATTAATACATCCATAGTACTTCCTATCATACAAACCCTAAATTTTCCAACACCCAAGTTTGTAATTTTCCCTAATCCATGCCATTCCATTAATTCCTTCCACCAACTAATATCAACCTACATTCAATTCATGCTAATTAGTCATAATTTAGCATTACCCACATCAATTTCACTCCCTAGCACAAAAGCCCTAATTTCTCCATGAACCCTAATCTTCCATAATTCAATTTATGCAAATCTCATGCAATCTCTTTACCCCAATCATGCATACTACTTCAACTAAGCTTGATTTCATCATCAATTACATTAAAATATATCAAAACCTAATTTTCCCTAAATTGGCCAAAACCCTAGTTTAGGTTCCATGCATGATTCCTTTCAATTTCTCATGAAATTTCATCATAAGTTAACTTAATTCAAAGCTAGTATAACAAATTAAGCATTAAAGAAGCTTACGTCACTTGATGATTTCTTTCCCACTTCAAATCTCTTCCAATTTCTTGTTCTTCTTGTTTAAATCTCTCAATCAAAGTTTGTTTTGATGTTTTCTACTAAATAGATGAAGGACCATGGAAGAAAAGTGGGGAAATCAAAGATGGGGAAGAAGTGTTAATGGAGGAAGTGAAGAAAAAAGAAAAGAAAGAGAGAGTGGAGAGGGAGGGGTGGCAACTTTGGGAGAGAGAAGGAAGATGGCTTCCTTTTATACTTTTCCCAATTTTTGATTTATTTAATTAATTTTAATTGAGTTGTTCAAAGCCCATTGGTCTTAAAATTTTAATTGAGTCAAAATGGACTTAAAATTCTCGATTTTTATTTCTTTTATTTTTTTTTCATTTTATACTTGAATTCTTTTCCTAAAAAAAATTATTCCATAATTCAATTCATTAATTTAATTTAATTTAGTTGATATTTTGATCAAAAGTCAACTCTTGAAGTGAATTGACCAAAATACCCTTTATCGGGTTTTAATCCCTCTTTTTCATAATCTCCGATGAGTCCTTAAATTTTTTGTTCACTTAAATTTTTATTATGTCTATCTCAATTAATTTTTCTTTTATTTTTGGCCCTCAAGGTATCCTTGAATAGTACTAGTCACAGACAAAAAATGGTACTATTCATAACTCGGTAGTTCGGGGTGTTACATTATTACCATTAAATGTTTCTAAGTTTTACTATTTTATTTTATTTTCCAATTATAATTTATAACATTTCAATTCTATTCCTAGCAGAAGTATAAATTTCTAAAATACAATTCTACATAAATTATGCATTCATCATAATTTATACATTCATTTTATCATTCATATTAATCACAATTCACAACAATGGTTCTTATGTACCATTGTACTTAAAATATTCTTCCTTTCTCTCCTAATAAGAATTAATATCCCATTCACACATTTATGTGATTCATTTATTTATTATAAAATTTATATGAATTATCATTTTCAACTCAAGAAATATTTTTGCTTTCTAAATATTTATAATTCTCCTTATTTCCTCTCATATACTATTTATGAGGTGAGGTATTATTATTATTATTCTAGTTACGATGAAACATATGTCCTCATAATGACTTCGTCTCATCTACTCATCTATATATTTGACAATCTACTTATGTTAATTATAATTTCATATTTCGAGTTGAATTACTAATGTATTATAAATTCTATCTATGGTGGGCATATAAGCCCTAACTACTTATTCACATGATTTAGGTAAATTACCATTCATTGTTTAAGTAATCCATGAATATTTCATGGATTTCAAATTTTTAGCCTTAATTTCCCTTATATCCTACAGTCACTAAAATATAAGAATTTAAATTCACTAATCACATTATCTATATTACCCATTATAATAGCTTTTCTAATTTATTATACCATTTCCTATGTCATTGGAGTCATTCAAATTCACCAATCACAAATTACCTATCACTTCCTACATTTAACAATTACAATGGTTTTTCTAGTTTATTTTACTATTTCACATAATTTAGTTGTTATTATTCACACATTACTATTTACTCAAATTGTTGACTTTTTCATGCATAATATGTATACAAATTTTAGATACATAATTATACTATATTTTGGGTTTTAAATTTGTTGGCATTGATTGCCAATTACAATTAAAATCCTCCAAGAAGTATTTTCAAAAATTCAGTTTTTGTGTCTTATGTTTATTGTTCCATTGGTCTAAGCTACAGTGAGAATTTGGCAAACATTTCTTCATCAAAGTTGTTCCTTTATTTGTCTTCTTTAATTCCTTTTTGAATCACTCCATTTGGAGTTTTGTAGCTCAAGTTATGGCTAAATCACCATAACTGGCCGGATTGATCATTGTCCAGAAATTCTGGGCAAATCTTGGTTCTGGCAGTTTTGGTGTCCTAACTTTGGCTAACAATTTGAATTAGTTATGGTCATAGTTTGGGTTTTTGCTCCTCATGTAAGTTGTTCTAAATTATCTTATCTTTCCATGGCCACAAAAATCAGGTTATTTGGACCTTTCTACACAAAGTTATGGCCAAATGAACAACATTTGAACAATTTTTCCAAGTCCATAATTGGTTACCCGGATTTGGCTAATTTTTAGGTCATCCTAAGTTGATTTTCTGGGCAGGGTTTCTTCACCAAAAAATGTTGCATTATGTGTCTAATTTCACCTATAATTTCCCTTGCACCAATTGGAGCTACTCAAGTCTATTTAGGGCTGTCCAAACACACTGGACTCTAAAGGTCCAAATTCACAACCACAAGACAGCCTAACCATTCCCCTATTTAATGTCACAATTTACTCCAAATTCAGTTCAAACTATACCAAATGGTCACTAATTAACCATTAAAACATTAATTCATCCTCAATTGCATAAACCCTTAATTTTTGATTCAAAACCCTAACCCTAAATTCCCAATTGTATAACACACATACAACCCATGCAATCTAACATTTTAATCACATATACATCCTAAGAAACTTCCATAAACAAATTTTATTTTAACTCAATTCATCAATTTCCATAACTACACATGTTGGCCGAAATTCCTCTTCAATGAAACATGTCTAATTTCTTACTTTTCCTTGCAATTCTTTCCATATCCTCACTTAACTTCAAGTTTATAAGATGAATAAAGGAAGGGAATAGCACTAACCTCAATTGAAGTTTTTCCCAAGCTTGCAAACTCTTTCTTTTCTCTTCCTTTTTGCTGCCTAGAGATTATTCAAGGTGCAAGGAGTAGTTTTTGTGAAGCCAACAAGTGGTTTTATGGTGTGTTAACAAAGAAAATATAGTGAGAAGGAAGAGCATAAATGGAGGTGGTAGAGAGAGAAGAGGTTCGGCTGGTTTGAGGAAGGAGAAGAAGCTAGAATTTCTTTTTAAATTTTGTCCTTTTTATCTCCTTTTTAATTGGTTTAAAATTGCTTGTTGCAATGTGAGCGGTGGAGAGGTTTTTAATTGCATCATGCTTACTCAAGCATGATGTAATTATTAAGCTTTTCTTTCATTTTCCTTTTCATCCATTTCTACTTATTTTTAATTAAATTTTTAATAATATTTATTCACATTTTATGTCATATAATTCACTTACCTAATTGGATAAGTTGATCAAAAATCATCTCTGAAGGTGAAATGACCAAAATGCTCTTTATTTAGCTTAACAAGCTAAAATCGTCTGTATCGATTGATAAAAATTTTTAAACATTTCTTGGCATTCTAGTGCCATCGAAGCCTCAATAACTCTTCACTAAAGTCCTAAAAATTATTTCACAGGGTTTCCTCACGGGTATAAGGTCGATAACTGTCTTTACAGTCGCTTCCCGTTAGGTCACCCATCGTTGGAGCTCCGGCTCATTTAACCTTATTGCATTTCATTTCTAAAATTTTTCCTTAATTTTTCTTATCATTATTTAAGTTATTTATGACTCCTCACTCTAGTTTAAATATATTTCCAGACATTCTGGCTGTCCGGACAGACAATGGTCCCCAGAACAGTAGAACGTACGCACTATCTAAAATGAGGGTGTTATAATTCTTCCCCTCTAACAAAAATTTCATCCTCGAAATTTACTAGATTTAAGCAACTGAGATAATTCCTTCTAGTTTTGCCATTGCTCCCTTTGTCCTACTCTTTTTATTGTAATTTCAAACTCATTTCTAATAATAGGACTCTATTCTGGCATAACCATACCAAAGCAAAGACCATAGGCAAATATCCTAATCTCGTTACTTATCCTTTTTGAATCTATTAATGTACATCTAGGCATATCATAAAGGAAAGATACTTTACCTCAAATTAAATCTGGATCATCTTGCTCCTCTTTGGCTTGGGTGACAATTTTCTCCATCTGGGTCCGTGGTAAATTCCTCTTAGGGCAATCTTTTAGGTAGTGGTCCATGGCCCCACATCTATGACAGGCTCCTGTCAACCCCCTACATGCACCTTTATGCCACTTGTTACAATGGCCACATTTTCTTAGGGTAGAACTTCTCATTGCTAGCCCCGATGTATACACTACTGGTGTCTCTAGTTGTCACACCATACCCTTCCATAAGGCATAACATGATCTCGTAGTATATATAATGAATTACCAAACTTCGCCTACTGATAACCCATTAAATACACTACAAGGGATTTTAAACAATTTCTTACTTCTTTTTAAAGTGGTGAACACTTTTGACAGGTGTTAAAACTTTTTAATCAAAGTTAAATCACATATTAGGTCTGAAATAGCCACAAATTTTATAAAAATTTCGGCAGAGTGCCGTTTGTATTTTTTGAAAATAGTTCTTCAAAAACCTGTAAAAAAGCACTTCCAATATATTTGTTTCAATCCCTAAGTCCAATAATAGCTCAACTCAAATCAATTTTCACAACACAAGTCAAACTCAAATTTAGCAATTCCAAAAATAAAGTGCAAAATAACTGAGTATTTCAAAAGCTGAAATAAGATAATAGTAATACAACATTTTGATAGGCCAAAATAATTTACAACTTTATTTTACAACTGCTCAAAACCAAGTACAATATATACATACAGTTCACATACATTACAATAATATTTACAAGGAAGTGGTATACTCAATATACCAGGCAAAATCCCAAAGCAAAGTCACAAGCAGCCTGCTCTGCTGCTTTATCTGTCTGTCTACCTGCGACAGCAATGAAAAAGCTATCGCTGAATAAAATTTACTCAGTGGTGCACAATAAAAATTTAAAATGTGGTATATAAAACATTTATTGACAAATCACAATTCAAATAATTCACAATTTCATGTCACAATTTTTAAAGCTCATATAACACAAATTTGATCAAATAATTTAATAAACACAGTGTTGCCAATCAATAACACAACTTAGGTCATGACATAAAATTTTTTGAACATGCCGTGTTGTACACCATGACAAGGCATACTCACCCCACTAATCGAAACCAATGAGGGAGGTGGCTAGCTAGATAATGAGTACTCATCCAAACTCACCTCAGACTGGCAAGCCTGAGAGGGAGGAATATAGTCATACTCACCCCATAAATGAAGGAGGAACATAGTGATATTGCCATGCCAAGTGTGAATCAAAAACAATTTAAAATCACAATATTTAAATATTTCATACCAACTGCAAATCACATTTTATCTCAAAATTTCTATTTACAAAGTAGGCAACACAATAATTTCTAAAGCCAAAACAATTAAAAACTATTCATATTACATACTAAATCAAATTTCAATAAGAAATACTTAAATAAGTTTATTGTGCACAAACACAATTTAAAACTATAATGTTCAAATGTAATTCAGGCATCAATCAAACAAACCTCATTTCAAATCTCCATTTCTAAAATAGGCAACAAACTTTTCTCAAATAAATTTTCTAAAGCCATAAATTCACAACTCATTTTCCAAATAAATTTTCTAGTAAAAGCAGTGAATATAAAAAGTATTGTGCACAGACCTCGAATGAGTTGCCTCTTGGCCTTGACTCAGTGGTTCTTTAATACACTTGAATTGTACAGATGTTTTTAAGCACGTTTGTATACTATCTCATAGCATTTAGGAAATTATTTTCATGCACAGTAGTTGATTTTATTAGTTTTTGTAATTTCTATTGTCAAGCCTTTAATTCCATGTTTTCTGCATCGTTTTAGGTGTTTGGGTAAAGCCCAACAGTATAGGAGTGCAAAAGGAAGCTTGGAGAGCTCAAGAGGCTAAGTATTACTGCTGACACAAAGTACACGGGTCGTGTAAATGAAGCCCTAGACCCGTGTTGTCACACCCTACCCCTCCGTAAGGTATAACATGATCCCATAGTATACCTAATGAATTATCAACTTCATCTACTGATAACCCATTAAATACACTACCAGAGATTTTAAACCTTTTCTTACTTCTTTTTACAGTGGTGAGCACTATTTACAGGTGTTAAAATTTTTTTTAACTGAAGTGAAACCAGATAACACATTTAAAAAACTAATAATTTCTGTAAAAATTTTGACAGAGTGCCATCTGTATTTTGAATAAAACAGTTCTTCAAAAACCTAAAAAAAACACTTCCAATATTTTGCTCAATCCCCAAACTCCAATATTCAATCAACACAATAAGTTTCTCAACATTTGCCAACTCAAATCCACAATAGTTTTCCAGTGTTTTCAAAAGCTAAGATAAAAGAAATATATCAAAATATTTACAAGCCAAAATAATTTACAAATTTAGTTTACAACTTTAATGTACAATTTTAATTTACAACTGCTCAAAACCAAGAACAATATATACATACAGTGAACATACATTACAATACAAAATGCAAAATATGGTATATTCAATATATCCGATGAACTCTCAATGAAGTACTGGCAGCCTAGTCAGTTGCCCTGTTAGTCTGTCTACCTATGATAGCAATGAAAAGCTATCACTGAGCCAATGTCTCAGTGGTTCACAACATTAACAAAATGCAACTTTAAATCACAAATCATAAGTCGTATAAATAGTGGATACTTAAAACCATAGTTAAATTCAAAGACAGTGAATGTCATAAAGAATTTAAACTCCATTTCACAATATCACAATAAATATCAATAAATCATACACATAGCTTAATCATGTTGCCAAAGTCCAATTCATCCCAAAAGTCGATGGCTAGTGAGGAATAACATAGCTAGCTAGCAATAATATGAGTACTCATCCTATTCATCCTCAACAGGCACACACCTCAACACTTCAGCCAGAGAGGGAATTCAAAGTCAATTCGTCCCACTAGACAAGCTAGCGAGGAATTCAATCAATATACATGATAGCTATGGTTTCAAACCATTTACAATGTTTTTCAAGCAATAAGTATCCATCAAATATCATTCAAACCAATTTTCACAATTTAAACAATAACAGACAATTTGTTATAATTCATTTCAATTGAAAATTCAAAAGAAATAACTGTTGTGCACAAACCTCTGGAGTGTAGCCTCTTGGCCCTGACTCAGTGTTTCTTTCCCTTTTCCTGATTCTTTGCTAATTGAAACACACAATTTGAAGTGTTTCAGTACTCATTTAAACTGTCTCTAACAATAAAGCTAAATAATTAATTTATTGAATTCTATTATTTTCCTTAATCAACCTAAAATGTTGACCCTCGATGCACTCTAGGTGAATTAGGTTTAATGTTGCCAATATGTCACATTTAATAGCCTCTTAGTGTTGGTACGTGTTACCAAATTCATTTTCAAGTATATTGCATTTTATTGCAATTTGCCGGATTTCGGTATACTAATTTGACCTAGCCGGATGACCTAGTTCCCTCAGTTTTCGGGTTTCGGTCCAAACTACAAACTTGTAGGTCTATGTCTTGTTGCACGCGGAGCAAAATTTCAGGTCATTCTGAGTTGTGTAGACCAAGTTATGGCCAATTTACCAATGCTGGACAGAATGCACCAAAATGGTAACTTTAGGTCATTTTTAGGTCACTTTTGGTTTGGCTAGTTTTTGGACCTGAACTTGTGCAAGCTATTTGGCTTGGTTCTGGCCATTTCTGGGCTTTTGTGTCTTCATAAGAATTGTAGATATATGTCTAAACTATTAATGGTAAAAATTTTAGGTCAATTGGACCTGTTTTGAGTAAGTTATGGTAAAAAAACTAACTACTGCCCAAATGGTCAATTTTCAAGCTTTCAAAGCGCTAATCCGGATTTGGTTATTTTTCAAGTCACCTTCTAGGCAGAATTTGGTAAGCTTCCTTCATGAAAGTTGGCACATTTTGTGCCTAGTTTCACCTCTAATTGGTCTCATACCAATTGGAGTCACACACTTAAGGTTCTAAGCCAAAATATACACTGCCCTACTACACATTGTTCATCCTTTAACAATTACAAATTCAACACTTGCCAAGTTAACTCTCCCATGCCAATTCTGGTTGTACCATACTATTAACACATTTTACTTCACATTTTTTGTCAATTTGGCAGCTTGTAACCACTCTCAACATACACACTATAATACAGAATTTTCCAAAGTCCCATTTACAACAATTCAACCACATGAACATACCTCATTTCCATGTCTAAACCCTCACACAGATGCTGCCACCATAAGCAACATAATTCAACAAACCATTCCATGAAACATAAACACTTCAATCTTCTTCATGAGGCTACCACAAGTTTACTCATACCCATCAACCTCCATTTGCAATTTTCAAGCTTACAAATCAAACCTTACACATGGAATTCAACTACAATACAATCAACATTTAAATCATCATTCAAACCACTATTTACATGCAAGAACAAGCTGTTCATAGTGAGGTTCCATGGCTACCAAAATGTACATCTCCATTAATTCATCAAACTTTAAAAACTCTTCCATAAATCAATTACCCACAACATTGTTTACACTTTTAATGAAACAAGAATTGAAAACACTCACCACTTTTGAAGTTCTTCAAAACCTCACCAAAACTTAACTTTCTTACTGCCTATCTACTGCCCATGGTGTGAGGATCACTTTTAAGGAAGGGACTTACAAGAATTTATGGCTTAAAGGTGGTGAAATGGGAGCTTGCATGCAATTCGGCTATGGTGTTTTTGGGAGCTTCATTTCGGCCATTAATGTAACGGCCCGGCCCGCTAGTGATATTGTCCGCTTTGGGCTGAAGCCCTCACGGTTTTAAAATGCGTTACTAGGGGTTACAAACCATCAACTTATAAACCCAGCATATCTCCCGTGTTTTTCCGATGTGGGATTTGCCTAGAGTGTTACAATCCACCTCCCTTATGGGACTCAACGTCCTCGCTGAGGTTTGCCCCACCATCGTTCAAGGTTACACGCGGAGCGGCTCTGATACCACAAATGTAACGGCCTGGCCCACTAGTGATACTGTCCTCTCTGGACCGAAGCCCTCACGGTTTTAAAACGCGTCAATAGGGGTTAGGAACCATCAACTTATAAACCCAGCATCTCTCCCGTGTTTTGCCGATGTGGGATTTGCCTAGAGTGTTACAATTAATGGATGAGCGAAGGAGATAAAGTGGTTAGTGGAAAATTCAGTCCACTTAAGTGGTGTTAGTGGAGCACTAAATCAATTAAAAGGTTATTTATTCCAAGTTTTTAAATTCTCACATTTACCTCAATTTTTTTTCACTATTTACATAATGGACCACCATTTTAATTTTCATGGTATTTTCAAAGTTTAATATCATTTATTTTTAATGGAAATTTAGGTCAAAAGGCAACTCAGAGTGTCAAATGACCACAATGCCCCTATTCAGGTTGCATTCCCAATTTTTCGGTAACACTGAATTTTATCTTTTTCTCGATTTCTCATTTTTCTTTGTACTAATTAATTAATTTTTATTTGATATTTCCAATGACATTTATACTTCAATAGATATTCATTTAAGTCTTAAAAATATTTTCCAGGGTTCCCCGCGGTCCAGGGCTAGTCAACGGTCCACGCCGCAACTTCCCAGTGCAGTCACCCATCGCTATGGTTCTCGGCTTATTTAACTTGGTTACATTTCATTGCTATTATTTTTCCTTTGTTTTTCTTGTATTTTCTTTTCTTGTATTTCATTATTTTATGTCTCCTCACTCATATCTAAGTGTAGTTCTAGGCATCCTAGTTGTCCGAACAACACTGATCACCGGAATAGTAGAACGCACTACCGAATATAGGGGTGTTACAATTCCCCCCCCCCCCCTTAAAATAAATTTCGTCTCGAAATTTTACATGGTATCAGTCTCTGAATAGTTGTGGGTGCTGTCTCCTCATATCCTCTTTACGTTCCCAAGTAGCTTCCTAGCCTGAATGATGGTTCCACAGCACTTTAACCAGGTGTATCTGTTTATTCCTCAGCTGCTTCACCTCATATGCTAGAATTTCTATGGGTTCTTCATCATATGAGAGGTCTGGATTTACCTCAATCTCTTCAACTGATAGTACATGAGATGGGTTAGATCTGTATCTCCTTAACATGGACACATGGAAGACACTGTGTATCCTTTCTAGCTTTGGAGGTAATGCTAACCGATATGCCAAAGGACCAACTCTTTCCAGAATCTGATATAGTCCGATAAAACGAGGACCCAGTTTCCCCTTTCTGCCAAATCTCATAATCCTCTTCCAAGGAGAAACTTTGAGGAATACCTTATCACCCACTGCCTATTCAATATCTCTTCTCTTCAGATCAAAATAGGACTTCTTTCAGTAGCTTCTGATATTTATCATCACTCTGAGCAGCCATTCTGATCTGATCAATCAACACTGGCTGTACATGCCATGCAACCACTGTCTATCTCTCATCATCAATCTCCAAACTGGCATGCTGTGCTTTCAATTCATATACCATGGACAAAGGAGAAACTCTGAGACTTGCCATAGTCTTGTGACTTAAAGCGTCAGCCACCACATTTGCTTTCCCTGGCTGATAGTCTATTAAGCAATCATAGTCTTTAATAAGTTCTAACCATCTCCTCTGCCTCAAATTCAATTCCTTCTGGGTGCCCAAGTACTTCAAGCTCTTGTGATCTGTGTAAATGTAGCATTTCTCTCCATACAAATAGTGTCTCCAGATCTTCAGAGCAAAAACAATAGCTGCTAGCTCCAAATCATGTGTTGGGTAGTTCCTCTCATGCGGTTTCAGCTGGCGTGATGCATAAGCAATGACATTCCAATCTTGCATCAGTATACAGCTTAACCCATTGTGAGAAGCATCACTATAAACTGTGAATTCTTTACCCGGGGTAGGTAAAGTAAGGACTGGAGCTTCAGTCAAACACCTCTTTAACTCATTAAAACTCTGCTGGCATTTATCTGTCCGCTAAAATTTTACACCTTTTCGAAGCAGCTTGGTCAGTGGAGAAGCTAACATAGAAAACCCTTTTCACAAACCGACGGTAATATCCAGCTAAGCCCAGAAAACTGCGAATTTCTATGATATTCCTGGGTGGCTTCCAATTAAGGATAGTTTCTACCTTGCTGGAATCTACCTTGATCCCTTCAGCCGACACAACATGTCCCAAGAAGGAGATTTCTTTCAGCCAAAATTCACATTTCGATAATTTGGCATATAGCTGTTTCTCCCTTAAAGTCTGTAGTACAATCCGCAGATGGTTGTCATGCTCCTCTGCATTCCTCGAATATATCAAAATATCATCAATAAACACCACCACAAATTGGTCAAAATATGGTCTGAAGATAGTGTCCATCAGATCCATAAAAGCAGCTTGAGCATTTGTTAACCCGAATGGCATTACTAGAAACTCATAGTGGCCATATCGAGTTCTAAAAGCAATTTTTGGAACACTTTGCTCTTGCACTTTCAATTGATAATAACCAGATCGCAAATCAATTTTGGAGAATACAGCTGCACCCTTCAACTGATCAAACAGATCATCAATGTGAGGCAATGGATATCTATTCTTTATTGTCACCTTATTCAACTGCCGGTAGTCAATACATAAGCGAAGAGTGCCATCTTTCTTCTTAACAAACAATACTGGCGCTCCCCAAGGTGACACACTAGGGTGGATGAAGCCCTTTTCAAGTAGTTCTTGCAACTGTACCTTCAACTCTTTCAACTCTGCTGGTGCCATTCTGTATGGTGTTATGGCGATTGGATCCACACCAGGCATAACATTAATTTCAAATTGCACCTCTCTTTCTAGAGGTAATCCTGGCAATTCATTAGGAAATACATCTGGAAAGTCATATACTGTAGGAATGTCCCTCAATGCTGGACTCCCCACTTGGGTGTCTACCACATGTGCCAAGTATGCTTCACACCCCTTTCTGATCAATTTTCTGACTAGTGCAGCTGAAATGATGTTTGATGGCAATAGCTGCCTCTCCCCATGTATTACCACATCACTGTACTGAGGGAGACAAAAAGTGATTGTCTTCAGTCTACAGTCAATCATGGCATGATGCCTACTAACCAATCCATGCCCAATATGATATCATAATCTCTGAAGGGCATTTCAATGAGATCAGATAGAAAAGTATGTCCTTGGATCACTAAAGGACAATCCTTATACATTCTATTAACCCTGACCTCCTGTCCTAGTGGACTTGTTACTAGCACCTCAAAGTCCATTTTTGTGCATGGAACAACAATGCAATCAATGATGCTAGCACTCACATAAGAATGGGTAGAACCCGGATCAAATAATACAAACACATCTTGATTAAAAGTTGAGAAGGTACCGGCCACAATATGAGATGTCTCGGCCTCTTCTCTCTGTCTCATTACGTAGACTCTGACTGGAGCACTACCTTGCTCTGATTGATTCACAGTGCCTTGGCTGCTTACTGGACTACCTCTACTGCTAGGTGGTTGTGAACCTCTGGTGATAGGATTCTGAACTGACCCTTCAGCAGTAGTAGGAGGTGGTCCAACTCTGCGAGTACTGGTGCAGTCTTTGGCAAAGTGCCCTGTGCCTCCATAGTTATAACAGGCTCCTATGGCCTTGTAGCACACCCCACCATGATTTCTTCCACAAGTTTCACATTGGCGGGGAGGGTAGGAACTTCTAGTACTTTGCTGAACAGATGGAGGAGGTTTCTGTCCCGAAAATCTTCCCCTACCAGACTGTTTACCACCTCTGTTATGTCCCCCAAAGTTCTTCCTCTTCCTAGTAGGACCACTAGAACTCTGTTCTACTGACTTCCCCTCTTTCTCTTTATCTCTCTTCTCTGATTTCTTTTTCTCTGGGGCTGCTTCTAACTCAATTCTTTCTAATTCTAGTGCTTGAGAAATAAGCTCATAGAAGTTGTTATGTTTGAATCCGACCACTTGTAATCTGAGACTGGGACTTCAAGCCGGTTTCAAACCTTTTACATCTCTCCCTACTGGTAGAAAGTAGAATGACTGCATAATGGCTCAGGTGGAAAAATTCCCTTTCATATTCAGCCACCGATCTACTCTCCTATTTCAGACTTAGGAACTCTTGCAGCTTCTGGTCCATATAAGCATCAGGGACATATTTTTGTCTGAACTCTAGTAGAAAATCATTCCATGTTAGCACTGAAGCTTCTACCAGACTATGGGGAATGGTTTTCCACCAGTCATATGCATCCCCCTGTAGCAAAGACACTGAATATTCAAATCTGAGCTCCTCTATACAATGTAGCTTTTTGAACACCCTATCCATTCTCTTTAACCATTGTTCTGCCTTTAGAGGATCTACTGTCCCCTTGAACTCAGTAGCCCCATATTTAATCAGCTTGTCATACTGCCTAGCTGAATACTATGGTTGTAACACTGGTGTCTGTAGTTGGACTTGAGTAGGCATGTTATCAGCCATCTGTTGGAACATTGCAGCCATCTGCTGAGCCAACTGAGCAGGAAACTACGGTACTGAGGGGGCTGGTGTGGCTGATCCACTGACATTGTGAAGGGCTGGGGCTTCCCCTTGTACCTCAGCCTCTATCGATTGATCAACTGAACGATCCCCTTCTTCCATAGTCAATTTGAGGATCTTAGACCTCCTGAACAAATAACACAAGGAGATTTCCTCCCGTTAGTGCATATTTATAATGTAATGTATTGTATGTATCAAACAATGACATTGAGCAGTTGCATTATGAAGAAAGAATATTCAAATTATAGGTGAAAACGGAATTTTAAAAACTAGCTCAGATACCATTTAAACATGTCACACCCTACCCCTCCGTAAGGTATAACATGATCCCATAGTATACCTAATGAATTACCAACTTCGTCTACTGATAACTCATTAAATACACTACAAGGGATTTTAAACCTTTTCTTACTTCTTTTTACAGTGGTGAGCATTATTTACAGGTGTTAAAATTTTTTTTAACTGAAGTGAAACCAGATAACACATTTGAAGAATTAATAATTTATATAAAAATTTTGGCAGAGTGCCATCTGTATTTTGAATAAAACAGTTCTTCAAAAACCAGAAAAAAACACTTCCAATATTTTGCTCAATTCCCAAACTCCAATATTCAATCAAAACAACAAGTTTCTCAACATTTGCCAACTCAAATCCACAATAGTTTTCCAGTGTTTTCAAAAGCTGAGATAAAAAAAATATATCACAATATTTACAAGCCAAAATAATCTATAAATTTAGTTTACAACTTTAATGTACAATTTTAATTTACAACTGCTCAAAACCAAGAATAATATATACATACAGTGAACATACATTATAATATAAAATGCAAAATATGGTATACTCAATATACCTGATGAACTCTCAATGAAGCACTAGTAGCCTAGTCTGCTGCCCTGTCAGTCTGTCTACCTGCGACAGCAATGAAAAGCTATCGCTGAGCTAATGTCTCAGTGGTGCACAACATTAACAAAATACAACTTTAAATCACAAATCATAAGTCATATAAATAGTGGATACTTAAAACTATAGTTAAATTCAAAGACAGTGAATGTCATAAAGAATTTAAACTCCATTTCACAATATCACAATAAATATCAATAAATCATACACACAGCTTAATCATGTTGCCAAAGTCCAATTCGTCCCAAAAGCCGATGGCTAGTGAGGAATAACATAGCTAGCTAGCAATAATATGAGTACTCATCCTATTCATCCTCAACAGGCACACACCTCAACACTTCAACCAGAGAGGGAATACAAAGTCAATTCGTCCCACTAGACAAGCTAGCGAGGAATTCAATCAATATACATGATAGCTGTGGTTTCAGACCATTTACAATGTTTTTCAAGCAATAAGTATCCGTCAAATATCATTCAAACTAATTTTCACAATTTAAACAGTAACGGACAATTTGTCATAATTCATTTCAATTGAAAATTCAAAAGAAATAATTGTTGTGCACAAACCTCTGAAGTGTAGCCTCTTGGCCCTAACTCAGTGTTTCCTTCCCTTTTCCTGAGTCTTTGGTAACTGAAACACACAATTTGAAGTATTTCAGTACTCATTTAAACTGTCTCTAACAATAAAGCTTAATAATTAATTTATTGAATTTTATTACTTTCCTTAGTCAACCTAAAATGTTGACCCTCGATGCACTCTAGGTGAATTAGGTTTAATGTTACCAATATGTCACATTTAATAGCCTTTTAGTGTTGGTACATGTTACCAAATTCATTTTCAAGTATATTGCATTTTATTGCAATTTGCAGGATTTCGGTATACTAATTTGACCTATCCGGATGACCTAGTTTCCTTAGTTTTCGGGTTTCGGTCCTAACTACAAACTTGTAGGTCTATGTCTTATTGCACGCGGGGCAAAATTTCAGGTTATTCTAAGTTGTGTAGACCAAGTTATGGTCAATTTACCAATGCTGGACAGAATGCACCAAAATGGTAACTTTAGGTCATTTTTAGGTCACTTTTGGTTCGGCCAGTTTTTGGACCTGAACTTGTGCAAGCTATTTGGCTTGGTTCTGACCATTTCTGGGCTTTTATGTCTTCATAAGAATTGTAGATATATGTCTAAATGGTAAAAATTTCAGGTCAATTGGACCTATTTTGAGTAAGTTATGGTCAAAAAACTAACTACTGCCCAAATGGTCAATTTTCTGGCTTTCAAAGCACTAATCCGGATTTGGTCATTTTTCAAGTCACCTTCTAGGCAGAATTTTGGTAAGCTTCCTTCATAAAAGCTTGCACATTTTGTGCCTAGTTTCACCTCCAATTGGTCTTATACCAATTGGAATCACACATTTATGGTTCTAAGCCAAAACATACACTGCCCTACTACACATTGTTCATCCTTTGCCAATTACACATTCAACACTTACCAAGTTAACTCTCCCATGCCAATTCTGGTTGTACCATACCATTAACACATTTTACTTAACTTTTGGTCATTTTGGCAGCTTGTAACCACTATCAACATACACACTATAATACAGAATTTTCCAAAGTCCCATTTACAATAATTCAACCACATGAACATACCTCACTTCCATGTCTAAACCCTAATAATTAAACACACACACATGCTGCCACCATAAGCAACATAATTCAACAAACCATTCATTGAAACTTAAACACTTCAATCTTCTTTATGAGGCTGCCACAAGTTTACACATACCCATCAACCTCCATTTGCAATTTTCAAGCTTACAAATCAAATCTTACACGTGGAATTCAACTACAATACAATCAACATTTAAATCATCATTCAAACCATTATTTACATGCAAGAACAAGCTGTTCATAGTAAGGTTCCATGGCTACCAAAATGTACATCTCCATTAATTCATCAAACTTCAAAAACTCTTTCATAAATCAATTACCCACAAAATTGGTTACACTTTTAATGAAACAAGAATTGAAAACACTCACTTACCACTTTTGAAGTTCTTCAAAACCTCACCAAAACTTAACTTTCTTGCTGCCTATCTACTGCCTATGGTGTGAGGATCACTTTTAAGGAAGGGACTTACAAGAATTTATGGCTTGAAGGTAGTGAAATTGGAGCTTGCATGCAATTTGGCTATGGTGTTTTTGGGAGCTTTATTTCGGCCATTAATGGATGAGTGAATGTAACACCCCTATTTGCATAGCCTAGTATATTTTACTATTCCAGTGACCAGTATCGGTCTGAACAACTGAGGGGATTAGAACCACACTTAAGACAACTAGATAAACCCTGAATACAAATAATTAGTAATTGTTAATTAGTTAAGTATAAATAAGAAAAACAGAGTATAAGAAGTTAAATGAGCCGAGAGTCACAACGATGGGTGACCTTCTCGAAAAGGATTGTGAAGTCAATTTAAACTTAAATTTCGAACCGTAAATTGTGACGCCGCGGTCCTTAGGACTATTACGAACATAGTGGAAAAGAGAAAATCACAAAAAAGAATTGTTAAGCTAGTCAAATAATTAGGTCAGGAAGCTGAAAGAAATATTGAATTATTTACAAACCTGGTTGAATCGGTGAGGGGCAATTTGGTCAATTGACCCCGAGAGCTGATGTAATACCCCTATTTGTATAGCCTGGTATATTTCACTATTCAGGTGACCGGAGTCGGTCCGAACAATTAAGAGGATTAGAACCAAACTTAAGACAACTAGAAAAGCCATAAACACAAATAATTAGTAATTGTTAATTAGTTAAGTATAAATAAGAAAAACAAGACATAAGAAGTTAAACGAGATGAGAGTCACAGCGATGAATGACCTTCTCGGGAACGACTACGAAGTCGATTTAAACTCAAATTTCAAACCGTAAAATGTGACGCTGTAGTCCTTAGGACCATTACGAACACAGTGGAAAACAGAAAATCACGGAAAAAGGTTGTTAAGCTAGTCAAATAATTAGGTCAGGGATCCGGAAGAAATATTGAATTATTTACAAACCGGGTTAAACTAGCGAGGGGCAATTTGGTCAATTGACCTCGAGAGCTGACTCCTGACTTAACTGTCAAATAAAATCAGAGAAAAGAAAATTTCGGAATCAAAAATTAAATTAAATAACTAAGGAAAAATAAATGAAAAAAAAAAGAAAAAAAAAGTTAAAAAGTTAATACATCACTTTTATGACATCAAAATGATGTCAAAATGGATTTTTAATTTCCCACCATATTTGACTAATTCAATTACATAAAGTAACCATAAAAGACATAAAAATTAAAAAAGAAAATGACCTTCTCCTACCTCAAGGAAATCGGCAGCCATCTCTCCCTAAGCTCACCATTCTTGTCCTCCATGAAAGCTTGAGTTCAAGCTTGTAAACACCCATTTGACCCTACCTTGCCCCAAATTCTCCCATAAAAACTTGTTTAAGTCACTTGAAAAGAAGATTGATCACCAAAGGAAGAAGAAAAGAAGAAGGAAATTAGAGAATTCAAATCCAAGTGGAGGTAAGCACCCTAATTTGAAAATTTGAGATTTATTAGTTGTGTTTGTAGCTTACAGTAACTTAGAAGTTAAAGAAATGAAACAAAAACAATTGTGAGGACCAAACCTAAATTTCGGCCAGCATGGTGGGGAGTGTGATTTGCATGGTTTGATTGATTTGGATGGGAATATGAACCTCAAGTAGTTGAGTGATTATAGTTAAAGGCTTTGAATTAGCTAAATGCAAAGAATTTGTGAACTAGGGTTTTGGACACTTAGGGTTTAGAGACAAAAAAGTGAGAAATTGGTAAATGATGTCTTTGACCTAGTTTGAAGTGAGAAATGGTCATTTGTGACCAAATGAAGTGTGTTAGAAGTGTTTGAACCAAAAGCAAATTTGGATTCAATGTGGTCATGCTACTGGCAGCATGACCAAGGTCCCTTTGAGGGAGCAAAACAGAAAATTTACAAGTCCAATTGGTATGAGACCAACTGGGAATGAAAATAGATACTAAATGACACAATTTTCATTTAGGAAGCATGCCCAAAAAGTGACCAAAACCTAGTGAACAAATTGACCAAATCCGGAAATTCTCAGTCTACCCTGTACAAAATGACCAAATGAATAGTGTTTATTCATTTGGCCATAACTTCAGCTAGGTAGGTCTAAATGACTTGAAATTTTACCAGTGGACAGTTGAGATATAGACCTAAAACTTTCATGAAGAACAAAAACCCAACTTATTCCCTTAACCAAGTCATTTGGCCACCCAAATTTGGTGACTTAAAACTGCCAGAACCAGTTTGGTGCCCAGAAATCTGGGTTAAGTCTAATCCGGCAGCCATGGTTCAAATAGCTATAACTTGAGCTACAAAACTCCAATTGGAGTTATTCAAAAAGAAGAATAAAGTTAAGACAATGGGGAACATTTTCTATGGGAAGTTCTGCCAAATTCTAACAGAAAAATAACCAATGGAATAGTGCAACTTTAGACACGAAAAATGAAAATTTGCCAATTTGCCTAAAAGACTTAGAATTTGAGTAAACAACCAAAACCAACAAATTTAGTGACCAAAATGTGGTATGTGGGTGAAGTTGGAATTCCCATACCTATTAAGCCTTAGAAAGTCAACAATTTTACTTGAATAGTGTAGTGAATAGTAACCCCGAAACATAAAATTTAAAGAACGTCAAGTTTAGCACATTAGAGCTAGGTAAACACTGTGAAACTGTGTGTTTCAGTTGAAAAGAACACCGGGAAGGAACTCGAGGAATCAAGTCAAGGCCAAGAGGCAACTCGTTTAAGGTTTGTGCACAACATCAATATGCTTTAAAATTCTTTTACAAAGTGCATGAAATGTGTATTATGCTTTTGCTTTGAATTGTTGAAAGTTTATTTGTGTATGTTTGAAATGGCAATAAATGTTTAGTAAATTGTTAAGATAAGTTTTGAAACCACAGTGTCATGACCATATATTTGAACACCTCACTAGCATGACTAGTGGGGGTAATCAGTTTCGAATTTTGATTCTTTTTCTGGCTGAAGTGTTGAGGTGTGTGCCAGTAAAAGAAGAAATTGAATGGATATCCATATATTTGAGCTAGCTAGCCTTGTGATGTGACTTCTCTTTAGCCTCTGGCTATTGAGATTATATTTGTTTCGAATGACATGATTTAACTGTGGGTTTTATGAAATGTGTTTTTATACTACGACATGAACTTGTTTGAATTAAAATCTCATAATTCATATTTTGTATTTAATTCTGCATAAAGATTATTTTTGTATGTTATGCACCACTGAGTCCTAGTACTCAGCGATAGCTATTGTTGCTGTCGCAGATATAGAGACTAGAGGAGCAGCAGATTGAGCTACTGAGGACAGAGGAGCTTCCTGCTTTGAAGCTATCGGGTATAATTTATACCTTGACTTTAAATATTTATTTTTATGTATGTATTGCACGTAAATGTATGAACATGTAAAGTTGGTCTTGAGCAGCTTGTACAAAGTTTGTATAAAGTTGTAATAAATTTTAGTTTGGATTTTCCTAATGTAAATTTTTAGTATGATGTATATATAAATTGTTTATCTTTAATGAAATATGAATGAATGAAATTGATTGACAGTATCTTGATGATTACTGAATTTTTGGAAATTAAGAAACGTGGATTGCTGAATTTTGAAACTTGAGAAATTGGTTGAGATTGATTGTGAATTTGAAGAGGTGGTTGAAATAAATAATTGGAAGTGCTTTTTACAAGAATTTGAAGAACTGTTTTCTCAAAATACAGATGGCACTCTGCCGAATTTTTTATAAAATTTGCGAAAAGATAAAATGGGCCAAAAATTTTAACTAGTTTCCAACTTTGAATAAATGATTTTAATACCTATTTAGAAATGCTCACCACTTATAAAAAGTAATAAAATTATTTTAAAATCCCTTGTAGGGTACTTAATGAGTTATCGGTAGGTGAAGTTCGGTAGTTCATTAGGTATTCTACGAGATCATGTTATGCCTTACAGAGGGGTAAGGTGTGATAGCTGACTCCTGACCTAACTATCAAATAAAATCAGAGAAAAAATATTTCGGAATCGAAAATTAAATTAAAGAACTAATGGAAAAATAAATAAAAAGAAAGAGAGGAAAATGGAAAAGTAAAAAGTGATGACATCATGCATGATGCAATAAATATATAATTAATAAATTTAATTAATTTGATTTTATGGTCTTCCACAAGACTAAAAATATAAAGAAAAGAAAAAAAAAAAAAGGGGAAAAGTCTTCTTCATTCCCGTCCATTTCTCTCTCTCCCTCTCTCAAACCTCTCTCACCCTTAAAACTCCATTAAAGCTCATTTTAAGCTTACTCAAACTCTAAATCCCACCATAAAAACTTAAATTTCTATCATTAAACCTTGTATTCAAACCTTGATAAAGAGCTTGACAACAAAAAGAAAAAGAAAGGAGGAAGTTTTGAAGAGGTGAAAAATTCCAAGTAAGGTTAGTTTGATTTCTCTTTTGTATCTTTATATTTATACTTAGGCAACTTGATTGAGTGATGATTTGTTGAAAAATGAAACAAAATGATATGTTAAAGGACTATATAGATTTTGGCCAACAGTATGTAGGGTTGAGAATGAATGAATTTGATGCATTTGAATGGTTGTTTAAGTTGAATTATGTGTGTAGACAATGGATAGATGTTTAGAATGCATTAGGTTTGAATTTTATGAAAATTAGGGTTTAGACCTAGGGATTGGAAGACAAAAATGTGAGGATATGTTAAATGGTGTGTTGGACTTAGTTTGAGCTGAGAAATGGTCATTTGTGACCTATTGGAGTATGTTAGAAGTGTTGGAACCAAATGCAAATTCGGATTGCTTAGGGTCATGCTGTAGGCAGCAAGACCAAGGTCCCTTTCAGGGACCAAAACTGAAAATCTACAAGTCCAATTGGTGTTAGGAAAATTGGGAATGAAAATAAACACAAAATAGAACATTTTTCATTTAGGAATCATGCCCAAAAAGTGACCAAAACCTAGTGAACAAATTGACCAAATCCGGATTTATGCAGTCTGACCTGTACAAAAATGACCAAATGAATAGTGTTTGTTCATTTGGCCATAACTTAGGCTAGGCAGGTCTAAATGACCTAAAATTTTACCAGTGGAAAGTTGAGATATAGACCTAAAACTTTTATGAAGAACATAAACTCAAATTATGCCCTTAACCAAGTCATTTGGCCACCCAAATTTGGTGACCTAAAACTGCCAGAATCAATTTGGTGCCCAGAAATCTGGGTTAAGTCCAATTCGGCAGCCATGATTCAAATGGCTATAACATGAGCTACAAAACTCCAATTGGAGTGATTCAAAAAGGAGAATAAAGTTAAGACAATAAGGAACAATTTTTATGAAGAAAACTTAGCCAAATTCTAACAGCAACATGACCAATGAAACAGTGCAACATAGGACACCAAAACTGAAAGTTTGCAATTTTGCCTAAAAGACTTAAAATTTGAGAAAATAACCAAAACCAACAAATTAGGTAACCAAAATGTGGTATGTGGGTGAAATTAGAATTCTCATACCTATTAAGCATTAAAAAGTCAATAAATTGACTTGAATAGTGTCTGAATAGTAACCTTGAAATACAAAATTTAAAGAACGCCAAGTTTAACATATTAAAGCTAGGTATAAGTGAATTTGAAATTTTTTTTAGATTTACGATGAGTTATGATACTGAAACACTTTGAAACTGTGTGTTTCAGTTGAAAAGAACACCGGGAAAGAACCCAAGGAATCGAGTCAAGGCCAAGAGGCGACTCGCTTAAGGTTTATGCACAACTAAATATTTTGTTACTTTTCACTTCTAAATTGATTTGAACAAGTTTATTTTATGATCTATAATTTTGCTGTATTGAGGATTTTAATTTGTTGAATGAAATTGTATAAATTAAATGTAAATTTTCTTATACATTTAAGGATTTATTGCATGGTTTTGAGGATTATAAATTTTAAGTTTGATGTGTTGCCAACATTGAGCATGAATTTTTGAGGATTAAATATGTTGATGATTTGTAAACACTTTGTAAATAGAAATTGTTTTGAATATGATTTGAAACCACAGTTAACATGGCAAAATATATTGTGAATTCTCATTAGCATGTCTAGTGAGATATCTCCTCCACTAGATGGGGCGAGTTCCTTCCTCTCTGGCTTGCCAGTTGGGGAAGAGTTTAAATGAGTACTCATATATACTAGCTAGTCTTTATTCCTCCCTTTTAGCCTCGGTTATTGGGAGAGTGTGAAATGTCGTGGTGTACAACACGGCATCTATTTGAATTTTGGGTCATGGGTTCAACTGTGTGAATTGTTGGCAATGCCCTTTAAATTATGCATAATTTGATAAATTATGGTTGAAATAAATAATTTGTCAGTGATTTAAAATATTTTTGTATTGTTTCGGGATTTAAAAAAAATGTAGATAAATAGTTACTATTTAATCAAAATGTTATTCAAATGAATAATTTGCATGAATGAAAATATTGATTTCTGAATGTTATGAATTTTGAAGAATTTAGAAATTTTAAATTTTTATTCATTATGAATTGTCAAGCATAACTTATATTAAGTTTTAAATTATTAGTTTGTGCACCACTGAGTTCACCACTCAGCGATAGCTTTGTATGCTATCGCAGGTGAAAGAAAATATAAAGCAGTTGAGCAAGATTACTAAAAGGCATAGTGAGACTATCTTCGAGTATATCATAGGTATACCCTTGTACTTTATATTTTGATGTAATTCTATAATTGTATGTATGAAATTTACTTTGAGCAGTTGTACCAACTCTTTTGTAATATATTTTTGGATTGTAATAAAATAAAAATTATTATAAGGTTATCTTGAGATTTTATGTATTTATAAAGTTTGCACTACTAATTTTTAATACTCCCATGAATGTAAATATTCATTTTGTTATCTTGTTGAGATATTTCAATGTTTGATTTAAGTTAAACTGTGTATTGAGTTGCTTGTGTTGATTTGTGAAATGAGATTGAATAATAGAGTTGTGATTGAGAAAAATATTGGGAGTGTCTTTATTTTCAGGTTTTGAAGAACTGTTTTCTTAAAATACAGATAGCACTCTGTCGAAATTTTTGTAAAAATTATAGAGATTTTAAATATCTAAAAATTTGATTTATGTTTAGACTTTAAATAAAGGTTTTTAATATAAAAAAAAATTGCCCACCAATTTAAAAATGAACGAAAATTGTTTTAAAATCCCTTGTAGTATATTTAATGGGTTACCGGTAGGCGAAGTACGGTAATTCATTAGGTGTACTACGGGAGCATGTTACATCTTACGAGGAGTAGGGTGTGACAGTGAAGGAGATAAAGTGGTTAGTGGAAAATTTAGTCCACTTAAGTGGTGTTAGTGGAGCACTAAATCAATTAAAAGGTTATTTATTCCAAGTTTTTAAATTCTCACATTTACCTCAATTTTTTTTCACTATTTACATAATGGACCACCATTTTAATTTTCATGGTATTTTAAAAGTTTAATACCATTTATTTTTAATGGACATTTAGGTCAAAAGGCAACTCGGGGTGTCAAATGACCACAATGACCCTACTCGAGTTGCATTCCCGATTTTTCGGTAACATCGAATTTTGTCGTTTTCTTGATTTCTCGTTTTTCTTTGTACTAATTAATTAATTTTTCTTTGATATTTCTAATGACATTTATACTTCAATAGATGTTCATTTAAGTCTTAAAAAGATTTCCCAGGGTTGCCTATGGTCCAGGGCTAGTCAACGGTCCACGCCGCAACTTCCTAGTGCGGTCACCCATCGCTATGGTTCTCGGCTCGTTTAACTTGGTTACATTTCATTGCTATTATTTTTTCTTTATTTTTCTTGTATTTCATTATTTTATGTCTCCTCACCCATATCTAAGTGTAGTTCTAGGCATCCTAGCTGTCCGGACAACACTGGTCACTAGAATAGTAGAACGCACTACCGAACATAGGGGTGTTACACGTGTAAACTTATGCCAGAAGAAAGCCAGATAGCCAATGGAGAAACAAAAGTACATGGGTTGTGTAATTAGACCCGTGTAATTTGTAGGGACCGTGTAAGTCTCTGCCGAGCGCAAGCTTGAAGAACCTTATGGGAACAATAGTACACGGCCCATGTAACTAGGCCCGTGTAGTTGGCGTAGACCTGTGTAACTCTCTGTGCCAAAGCAAGACTCCGTTCCACTCCAGCAAGTTACACAGCCCTACATGCAAGGACCCATGTAGTGACACACGGGCCGTGTACTATGCGGTAGCCAGTTTTATAACTCGAATTCCCCTCTTGTTTTCTGATTAAAATGAGACTCCTGAAGCCTTTTGGACTCAAAATGACCTAACCCTAGAACAACCATTATAAATAGAAGAGAAAACATCAGAAAAAGAGCTGTTGCTTGCTCTCGCTCTCTCTTTTTATCTTTCGACAGCACTTTTAGGAGTTTTAGAGAAATTCTCATTCTGCACTCTCTCCAGCCATCTTGAGGAGAAGAATATCAATATCAAGGGGAGTTCTCAAGCCAAAATCCCACAAGATCAAAGCTGCAAACTCTCTTCGGTTCCTTCATTCCATCTCCTTAAATGGATTTTTATTATTTTATTTCTTCTATATGATTTATTTTTATTGTCTTTACCCTTTTATCATGATGTTTGCTGAACTCACCATGAGTGAGTAGTTTTTTTTATTCTGGAATTGGGAGAGTAATGCTTGTAATCATTGTTATGGATAAACATTAAATTTTATTTATTGGATTTCAGATTTATTCCTTGATTTAATTTCTTGTGGTCTTAATGCATGCTATGTGCTGGTACCCACTTAGCCATGATTGTAGATGTTAATTGAAGGACTGAAAGGTGAAGATTAATATTAGAAAATCAAGATCTTGAACCTAGGAATTCTGACCTAGACATAGGCTGATACCTTTGTGGAACTTCAAAATTAGTCAAAGACCTTAAGGGATTTTAATTAATCTGATCGCCACGAAAGTAGGGTTTAAGTTAATTAGAATACACCCTAGGTACCTTGAGAGAGGACTTAGGATACCTTAGGACTGATTTCCATCAAGGTAAACGATTCTCAAAACTAGTAAATAAATAAGATAACATCCATAGCAAGATTTAGGTGTGAAATCTTAATTCCGGAATTGTTCCAAAATAGATTACTTCATTTTAAGTTTTACCATTCTAGTGTTTAAAGTTAACAAACTTCATTCCCTAAGTATTCGATAGCCTAGACAGTCAAAATTACTGTGTATATTGGTACTTGCTAAACAAAATCCTAGTGGGAATGATACTCTACTCATCACTTTATTACTTATTAGCGATCCGTGCACTTACAGGGTTGTAAAACCAGCGAAACAAGTTTTTGGCGCCGTTGCCAGGGATATTTGGTTTTAGTGATATCAAGCGATAGGCAATTTAGCTGATTTAGGCAACTATATTTATTATCTATTTTTATTTTACTGGTTGTATTTCTCTTCTTTTCTCTCAGGTGCCCAATCTGGTATATGACCAGAACAAGGCCAGAAGAAGAAATTTTGGACTATGATATGGAGATAGACAGAACTCAGAAAGAGATCAGGAGGGAAAGGAAACATCAAGAGTACAGTCAAGGAGATCCTGAAATTCCAACCATGGCTGATAATAATGACAGACCAAGACTCTTGAGAGATTACGGAGCTCCATCTGTCCAAGGATTTCAGCCCAGTGTCACTAGACCCACAGTGGAAGGCAACAACTTTGAATTAAAACCAGCATGGCTCCAAATGATTCAACAAACCCAGTTTGCAGGTTCACCAATAGAAGGCCCACACTATCACCTCTAGTGCTTTCTTGCCCTATGTGACACATTCAAGATGAATGGAGTATCTGATCAAGCAATAAGACTCAGAGCATTCCCATTCTCCCTTCAGGACAGAGCAAGGAAGTGGTTACTTTCTCAATCGGCTGGAACGTTCACCACTTGGGAAAACCTCTCTCAAGCTTTTCTAACAAGGTATTTTCCACCAGCAAAGACTGCAAAACTGAGGCTTGAGCTCAACACCTTCAGACAAAAGGAAGGAGAATCAATCTATGATGCATGGGAAAGATATAAAGATCTGCAGAGGGAATGTCCACACCATGGCATAGAAGATTGGCTATTAGTGCAGAAATTCTATAATGGATTACTACCCTCTACAAGGAGCACAGTTGATTCAGCTATGGAGGGTGATCTAATGGTGAAAATAGTGACACAAGCACTTAAACTTCTATAAAGGGTTGCATACCATAATTATGAGTGGTCAAATGAAAGAGGAAATGCAAGGAGAACTGCAGGGGTCCTGGAAGTAGATGCCCTAAGCATGATAAATGCTGAATTTGATCAACTCACAAAGATACTTGAAAGAATGCAAGCCAACGCAGTTGTCATAAATAGTCAACATAAGGACAGCTATGGAGGAGGATACATGAGTTCAGAATACAGCAATTTCAATGAAGCCTCCATAGAACAGATGAACTATGTGAATAATGGAGGAAACTTCCACCAGAGGTAGCCCAACAATCCATATTCAAATACTTACAACCCTAGATGTAGGAACCACCCAAATTTCTCATGGTCCAATCAGTAGAAGCAGCCAATAAACAAGCAATAAGGGTACAAACCACCAGCACCACCTGGATTTCAGAATAGAGGTTAAAACTTTGCACAGCCATCACTACCTCTCCAACCTCAACAACCTGAACTGAAAATGCCCATGGAAACCATGATGGAAGGAATCCTAGCAGCTCAACAATAACAAAATGAATTGATTAAATAGCTGACTTCCAGAGTGGACCAACTTGCTACTCATAAAGAGATGCTAGAGAATCAAATCGCTCAACAAGCAAGTTCTTCAAGTAAGGCTGTTGGCAAACTGCCTAGCCAACCAGAAATGAACCCAAGGGAGCATTGTAAGGCAATTACGCTGAGGAGTGGGAGAACCTTAGTACAACTAGAGATAGAGCCGATAGAGGAAACCATAGAAAAATCTAAAGGCCAAGCAGAGAAAAAGGAGGAAGAAGCTAAGAAAGATCAGGAAGAGGAAGTAAGGAAGACAAAGAAATTACTAGAGCCATACCAGCCTCTCCTACCTTTTCCTCAGAGATTTCAGAAAGTCAAATTGGACAAGCAGTTTGGAAAGTTTTTGTAGGTTTTATAGAAACTTTACATCAACATCCCCTTCACTAAAGCACTTTCTCAGATGCCATCCTATGCCAAATTTCTTAAAGAAATTCTGTCAAAGAAAAGAAAGCTAGAAGACTATGGAACAGTAGCTCTAACAGAGGAATTAGTGCCATACTACAAAACAAACTACCTCTAGAATTGAAGGATCCAAGAAGCTTCTCCATACCCTGCCTCATTGGTAACAAGAAAATAGACAAGGCCCTCTACGATCTTGGGGCAAGCGTCAGTTTAATGCCTCTATCAATATGCAAAAAGCTGGAGATCGGAGAACTGAAGCCCACAACAGTCTCATTACAATTGGCTGATTGATATGTTAAATATCCTATGGGAATACTTAAGAACATTCCTATCAAAGTAGGCAAATTCTTGATTCCAGTGGACTTTATTGTCCTTAAGATGGAAGAAGATGTTCAAATTCCTATCATCTTGGGAAGACCATTCTTGGCAACTGCCGGAGCCATCATAGATGTAAAAAATGGGCGACTAACCCTCAAGGTAGGAGAAGAAGAAGTGGAGTTCAACTTGTTCGACACAATGAAACAAAAATTTGAACCTGATGAATGCTTCAAGGTTGACATAATTAATGAACAAGATAAAAAGGAATTTTATAAGACACATCCTAAAGATCCTCTTGAAGCATGTATTGTGCACAGCCACACAGTGGATGATGAAAATACAGAAATAGCAGCCTTTGCACAATAGTTAGTAGCTCATTCACCCCTACCCTAAGCTAAGGCTTCCGAGATGGAGAAGTTGAAGGAGGAACAAACCAATGGCAAGCTCCAGGAAAATGCCAAACAGGTAAAGCTTAAACCTCTCCCCTCCTTGCTAAGGTACACATTTCTAGACTCAAATTCTAAATATCATGTTATAATCAATGCTAGCCTGTCTAAGTTAGAAGAGGAAAAATTATTAAGAGAACTTAGGATCCATAGCAAAGCCATAGGGTATAAAATAGAAGACCTGAAGGGAATCAACCCTTCGATTTGCATGCATAGGACACCCATGGAAAAAAATAGTAAACCCACGATCGAACACCAAAGAAGACTTAACCCAAACATTAAAGAAGTAGTTAAGAAAGAAATTTTAAAACTATTAGATGTAGGTATCATATACCCAATTTCTGATAGTAAATGGGTTAGTCCAGTACATGTAGTTCCTAAGAAAGGTGAGACAACTATTATCCAAAATGCAAACAATGTACTAATCCCTATTGAACAGTGCTACCAGAAAAGACCATTTCCGTCTCCCCTTCATCGACCAAATGTTAGAAAGGTTAGTGAAACACTCTTATTTCTGTTATCTAGATGGATTTTTGGGATTCTTTCAAATTCCTATTCACCCAGAAGACCAAGAAAAGACAACATTCACTTGTCCCTATGGAACATTTGCATATAAGAGAATGCCTTTTAGTCTTTGTAATGCCCCTGCTACCTTTCAAAGATGCATGATGGCTATCTTTTCTGATTATATTGAAGATATCATAGAAGTTTTTATGGATGATTTTTCTATCTATGGAACTACTTTTGATGATTGCCTAGCTAATTTATCTAAGGTGTTGCAAAGATGTGAAGAATCAAACCTAGTCCTAAATTGGAAAAAATGCCACTTCATGGTAAGGGAATGCATAATTCTGGGACATTTGATATCAGAAAGAGGAATTGAAGTTGATAAAGCAAAAATTGAGATCATTCAAAATATGCCACCCCCAACATCAGTCAACGGAGTGCGAAGCTTTTTAGGACATGTAGGATTCAACAGAAGATTCATCAAGACTTTTCCAAAATAGCTAAGCCACTTACCAACTTGTTAAGTCAAGATGTTCCCTTTGATTTTGATGAAAATTGCCTTGTCTCCTTTGACAGGATTAAAGAGTCCCTGATATCAGCACCAATAATACAGCCACCAAATTTGGAGCTACCGCTCGAGGTGATGTGCGACGTGAGTGACTTTGCAGTTAGAGCAGTGCTCGGGCAAAGAAAAGATGAAAAGCTCCATGCTATTTATTATGCTAGCAAGACACTCGATGATGCGCAAATCAATTATGCCACCATAGAGAAGGAATTCCTAGCAGTGGTGTTTGCAATGGTCAAGTTCAGATCTTACCTCATTGGGTCAAAAGTCATTGTATTCATAGATCATGCTCCAATCTAGTACCTTCTGAGCAAGAAGGAAACAAAACTAAGGCTAATTCGATGGATTCTACTCCTGTAAGAATTTGACCTTGAAATCAAGGACAAAAAAGGATCCAAAAATGTAGTAGCTAACCATCTTTCCAAACTAAAATTAGAGTACACAGAGGACTTCAAAGATTTGCTAATTGATGATTCATTTCCTGATGAGCAATTACTTGCATTCTCTAAGGCTCCATGGTACGCTGACTTTGTTAATTTTCTTGTAAGCACGGTATTGCCTCCAAACATGACTTATCAGCAAAGGAAGAAATTCCTACATGATGTGAGATATTACATATGAGAGGAACCTCTACTGTACAAGATATGCAATGATGGGCTGATAAGAAGATGCATACCAGAGGAAGATATGGAAAGTATCATTCATCACTGCCATTCATCACTATATGGAGGACACTTCGGCTCCTAAAAAACCTCAGCCAAGATTTTGCAAGTAGGGTTTTATTGGCCACATTTGTTTAAGGATGTAAGATCCTTTGTGCTAGGTTGTGATCAATGCCAAAGAACAGGTAATAATTCAAGAAGGAATGAAATGCCACTGCATGGTATACTTGAGATAGAATTGTTTGATGTATGGGGAATAGACTTCATAGGTCCATTTCCCTCTTCCCGTGGAAACAAGTATATTCTGGTTGGAGTTGATTATGTGTCAAAATGGGTAGAAGCAATTGTGACACCAACTAATGATGCTACAATGGTCACAAGGTTCCTTAAGAAGAACATCTTCACAAGATTTGGCACGCCACGAGCAATACTCAGCGATGGAGGAAGTCACTTCTGCAACCAACAATTCGAAACACTACTGAAAAAGTATGGAGTGACTCACAAGGTTGCCACACCTTATCATCATCAAACCAGCGGCCAAGTAGAAATCTCAAACAGGGAACTGAAGCGAATTTTAGAGAAAGCTATAAACAGATCTTGGAAGGACTGGTGCATGAAGTTAGTTGATGCACTGTGGGCATACTGCACTGCATAAAAAACCCCAATTGGCATAACACCCTTTCGACTGGTTTATAGAAAATCATTCCATTTCCCTGTTGAACTTGAGCATAAAGCTTACTGGGCAATTCAGATCCTAAACTTTAACCTCAAAGCTGCTGGTGAGAAAATACTCCTACAACTGAATGAGTTAGAAGAAATATGACAGGATGCGTATGAAAATGCCAAAATTTTCAAGGATAAAACCAAAAGATGGCATGACAGGCGCATAGCAATGAAAAAAATAAAAGGAGATCTTGTCACACCCTACCCTTCCGTAAGGCATAACATGATCCCGTAGTATACCTAATGAATTACCAACTTCGTCTACTGATAATCCATTAAATACACTACAAGGGATTTTAAACCTTTTCTTACTTCTTTTTACAGTGGTGAGCACTATATACAAGTGTTAAAAATTTTTTAACTGAAGTGAAACTAGATAACACATTTGAAGTATTAATAATCTCTATAAAAATTTTGGCAGGGTGCCATCTGTATTTTGAATAAAATAGTTCTTCAAAAACCTGTAAAAAGCACTTTCAATATTTTTCTCAATCTCAAACTCCAATAATTTGTTCAACATAATAAATTTCTCAACATTATCAACTCAGTTCAACAATCAATTTTCCAGTGTTCCCAAAAGATGAGATAAAAGAAATATGTCACAATATTTTTACAAGCCAAAATAATTTACAATTTTAGTTTACAATTGCTCAAGACCAAGTACAATATATACATACAGTGCACATACATTACAACAAAAACTACAAAATATGGTATACTCAATATACCCGCAAATCTCATAATGTGGTACAAGCAGCCTACTTTGCTGCTCTGTCCATCTGTCTATCTGCGACAGCAATGAAAAAGCTATCGCTGAGTAAAATTTACTCAGTGGTTCACAATAACAATTTAAAATGCGGCATGTAAAACTTTTATTGACAATTTACAATCCAAACAATTCACAATTTTTCAAAGCTCATATAACACAAATTTGATCAACAATTGAATAACACAGTGTTGCCAATCAATAACACAATTTGATACTGTGCCAATCAATAACACAATTTGATCAAATAACTAAATAACACAGTGTTGCCAATCAATAAAACAATTTAGGCCATGACACAAATTTTTTTGAACATATCGTGTGTACATCACGACAAGGCACACTCACCCCACTAATTGAAATCAATGAGGGAGGAAGCTAGCTAGATAATGAGTACTCATCCACACTCACCTCAGACTGGCAAGTCAAAGAGGGAGGAATATAATCACACTCACCCCATAAATGGAGAAGGAACATGGTAACATTGTCATACCAAGTGTGAATCAAAACAATTCCAAATCACAATATTTCATACAAACCACAAATCATATTTTATCTCAAAATTTCCATTTGCAAAGTAGGCAACGCAATAATTTTCAAATAAAATTCCCAAATCAAAACAATAAAAAATTATTCATAACTCAATTCTCCAAATAAATTTTCTAGTAAAAGCAGTGAATATAAAAAGTATTGTGCACAGAGCTCTGATATATGCCTCTTGGCCCTGACTCAGTGTTTCTTATGCTTCTCAATATCCTTTTCAACTGAAACACACAATTTAAAGTGTTTCAGTACTCAATGAATTTGTTTCTAACAATAAAATCTAATATTTAAATTTTCTTGGTACTATTCCCTTCAATTCATTTCATTAGTCAACCTATAATGTTTATCCTTGATGCACTCTAAGTGAGTCAATTCTAATGTTATCAATATGTCACATTTTATAGCCCTTTAGTGTTGGTATATGTCACCAATTTCATTTTCAAGTGTATTGCATTTTATTATAATTTACCGGATTTCGGGGTACTATTTTGACCTAGCCGGACGACCTAGCTCCCTCGGTTTTCGAGTTTTAGTCCAAACTACAAACTTGTAGGTCTATGTCTTATTGCACGCAGGGCAAAATTTTAGGTCATTCTGAGTTATGTAGACCAAGATATGGTTAATTTACCAATGCTGGACAGAATGCACTAAAATGGTAGGCTTAGGTCATTTTTAGGTCACTTTTTGTTCGGCCAGTTTTGGTACCTGAATTTGTGCAAGCTATTTAGCTTGGTTCTGGCCATTTATGGGCTTTGGTATCTTCATAAGAATTGTAGATCTATGTCTAAGCTATTCATGGTAAAACTTTCAGGTCATTTGGACCTGTTTTGAGTAAGTTATGGTCAAAAAACTAACTGCTGCTCAAATGGTCAATTTTCAGGCTTTCAAGTCACTAATCCGGATTTGGTCATTTTTCAAGTTACCTTCTAGGAAAAATTTAGGTAAGCTTCCTTCATGAAAGTTGGCACTTTTTGTGCCTAGGTTTACCTCCAATTGGTCTCATACCAATTGGAGTCACACATTTAAGGTTCTAGGCTAAAACACACACTGCCCTGCTACACATTCTTCAACACTTACCAATTACACATTTAATACTTACCAAGTTTAACCTTCATGCCAATTCTGATTTGGTACCATAACATTAACACACTTTACATCACATTTTGGTTATTTTGGACAACTTGTAACCACTCTCAACATACACATTATAACTCAAAATTTTCAAAGTCCAATTATAATAATTTAACCACATGAACATACCTCATTCACATGTCCAAATCCAAACAATTATTCTCATACACATGCTGCCACCATAAGCAACATAATTCAACAATATTTCATGAACTTAAATACTTCAATCTTCTTCATGAGGCTACCACAAGTTTACACATATCCATCAACTTCCATTTTCACTTTTTAAGCTTACAAATCAAACCTTACACATGGAATTCAACTTCAATACAATTAAACATTTAAATCATCATCCAAACAACCATTTACATGCAAGGACAAGCTATTCATGGTGAGGTTTCATGGCTGCCTAAATGGCTCAACTCCAATAATTCATCAACAACAAAAATTCTTCCATAAATCAACTAGACCACAACCTTGGTTACACTTTTAATCAAACAAGGATTGAAAACACCCACTTACATCTTTTGGACTTCTTCAAAACCTCACCAAAACTTATCTTTCTTGCTCCAAGTATGCTGCCCAAGATGTGTGGACAAGGTTTAGTGAAGGAACCTAGTGGAAAAAGTGACTTAACCAAGGTTGCATGGAGCTTGGAAGATTTTGGCTATGGAGTTTTTCTCCCAAGGGTTTTCGGTTGGTTTGTTAAATGAAGAAGATGAAGGTATATTGTGCCATAAATCTGCTTAATGGTCCACTTTAAAGATGTTAGTGGAGCACTAAAATCAATTATAATGTTTGTTTAATCAAATTTTCCATAATTCCCACATTTAACCTCTTTTCTTTCACTATTTACATAATGTATCTCATTTAAATTTTTCATGATATTTTCAAAGTATAATATCATTTATTTTTAATGGACATTTAGGTGAAAAGGCAACTCGGGATGTCAATTGACCATAATGCCCCTATTTGGGTTGCTTTTTGGCTTTTTCGGTAACACTGAGTTTTTATCGGTTTCTCGATTTTTCATTTTTCTTTATACTAATTATTTAATTTTTTTGACATTTTTAATACCATTTATTTTTAATATATGTTTATTTAAGTCTAAAAAATATTTTCTAGGGTTCCCCACGGTCCAAGGCTAGTCAACAGCCCACGCCGCAACTTCCCGGTGCGGTCACCCATCGCTACGGTTTTTGGCTCATTTAACTTGGTTACATTTCATTGCTATTATTTTTCCTTTATTTTTCTTGTATTTTTCTTTCTTGTATTTCATTATTTTATGTCTCCTCACTAACATTTAAATATAATTTCAAGCATCCTAGTTGTCCGGACAGACATTGTCACTGGAACAGTAGAACGCACTACCGAACATAGGGGTGTTACAATTCTCCCCCCCTTAAAATAAATTTCGTCCTTGAAATTTTACCTAATAGCCATCTTATAATAGTCATACGTTTATTTTCTCCTTTCTATATGATCGTGCAATCTTCTTTCCTTTGAATTTGTATAAGACTTTTAACAATCTAATACAATATTTAATTTGTTTGTATAACACCAATCTTCTCTTACTATTGTTCCGTCTAATATTTCGGTTCATGTTTTCTTATTGAATGACCCTTGAGGTTATGTTGGAATTATTTATCTAGTCATTGGTCCTCTGACCATTCTTGTCAACAATCTTACTCACATTCGTAATATTTCTTTGTTATATCTGAACCAGCTGTTCAAATTTTTACTTCCACAATCTCTTTTTATCGATTAATATTCTATAACTTACTTTCTTTTGTACTAAACAATAACCTTTCGATATTCTAACTTTTGAGTTTTAAATCCCTAAGTAGGATTTCCAAACTCATTTCCAACAATAAAATTTGTTTTGGCATAACTACACCAAAACAGATGCCGTTGGCAACTATTCTCATCTTGGTGTACTATCGAGTAGTACGTAGCTCTACACAATAATCTCAAATCAGTACTGTAATCTGCAGCTTACAGTACAAACATCAAGAACATTGCATAGTTACTACGATACATTCAAATAGATCAAACTTTCCTATCTTTTATCTTTTTCGAATTCACTAATATCCGAAACTTATTCTGATTACAATATCCACTGACAATTACTAACTGTAACATCTTTTCCCTCATCTAGAGCAATTCCATTACTATAACTTACTTTTAGGTGACTAACTAATTTTTTTTATATGAGGGACAACAGGAAGGCAAACAATAATGGCACTAACATAAAAGTATGCAGACCCCAGGTCAAACAATACATATATATATTAGTTACTAATTTAGAGGGCACCAGCAATGATGTCAAAAGTCTCAGCCTCTTCCCTTTGTTGTATAGCGTATACTCTAGCTGAAGCATCACCCTGTTCTGGCTGATTCACAGTACTCTAACTTCTAGGTGTACTACCCCTGCCTCTACCTCTGCCTCTACTAACTGATAGTGAGCTCTTTGGGGTAGAAACTTGGGTTGATCCCTCTGGTGTAGTAAATGATCCAGAACGGCGTGGATTTATACAATCCCTAGCAAAATGACCAGTCTCTCCACAATCAAAACATGCTCCTATGGCTCTATAACATACCCCGCTATGTGGTTTACCACAAGTTTTACAAAGTCGATCCGACAGCGCATTTTTGGGTTTCTGCTGAGTTTGCTGATCCGATTGAGATGGTTTCTATCCAGAAGATCTATCTCTACTTGATTCGCGTGAGCTAGATCCTCCAAAGTGCTTCCTCTTTCCTGACCCACTATCAGGAACTTGATCAGTAGTCTTTCTAATTTTCTCTTTTTTTTTCTGTACCTTTTTTAACTGTTTCTTCATTCTCAATTCTTTCTAGTTCCAGGGCTTGAGATATTAGCTTTGAGAAATTCTGGTATTGGAACCCCACAACTTGCATTCTTAGACTAGGCCTTAACCCAGTCTCAAAACGTTTACATCTATCTTTAGGAGTGGTAAGTAGGCTTCCTGCATAATGACTCAATCGAGAGAAGTTCCTTTCATATTCTGCCACTGTTCTGTTCCTTTGCTTCAGGCTTAAGAACTCCTGTAGCTTCTAGTCCACATAGGCATCTGGGACATATTTTTATCTAAACTCTCTGAGAAAGTCGTCCCATGTCAACACTGGGGGGTTCTACCAAACTGTGGGGAATGGTTTTCCACCAGTCAAATGCATCTCCCTGTAGAAGTGAGACTGAGTATTCAAACTTCAGCTCATAGGTGCAGTTCAGCTTCCTAAAAACTCTTTCCATCCTTTCCAACCATTGTTCTACCTCTAGCGAATCCACTGTCCCCTTGAACTCAGTAGCCCCATACTTAATCAGCTTATCGTACTGCCTAGCTGAAGGCTGTGGTTGTACTACTGGTGTCTGCAGTGAGGCTTGAGTGGGCATGTTACCAGCCATCTGTTGGAACATCGCACCCATCTGCTGAGCAAATTGAGTAGGGAACTGTGGTATTGAGGGGATTGGTGCAGGTGATCCACTCACATTTTGAAGGGCTGGGGCTTCCCCTTGCACCTCAGCCTCTATTGATTGATCGACTGAACGATCCCCTTCTTCCATAGTCGATTTGAGGATCTTGGACTTCCTGAATAATAACACAAGGAGATTTCCTCCTGTTGGTGCATATTTATAATGTAATGTACTATATGTATTAAACAATGACATTGAGCAGTTGTACTATGAAGAAAGAATATTCAAATTACAGGTCAAAATAGAATTCAAAAACCTTGCTCTGATACCACTAAAATATGTCACACCCTACCCTTCTGTAAGGCATAATATGATCCCGTAGTATACCTAATGAATTACCAACTTCGTCTACTGATAATCCATTAAATACACTACAAGGGATTTTAAACCTTTTCTTACTTCCTTTTACAGTGGTGAGCACTATTTACAGGTGTTAAAAATTTTTAACTGAAGTGAAACCACATAACACATTTGAAGTATTAATAATTTCTGTAAAAATTTTGGCAGGGTGCCATCTGTATTTTGAATAAAACAGTTCTTCAAAAACCTGTAAAAAGTACTTCCAATATTTTTCTCAATCTCAAACTCTAATAATTTGTTCAACACAATAAATTTCTCAACATTATCAACTCAGTTCAACAATCAATTTTCCAGTGTTCTCAAAAGATGAGATAAAAGAAATATGTCACAATATTTTTACAAGCCAAAATAATTTACAATTTTAGTTTACAACTGCTCAAGACCAAGTACAATATATACATACAGTGCACATACATTACAATAAAAACTACAAAATATGGTATACTCAATATACCCAGCGAATCTCATAATGTGGTACAAGCAGCCTACTCTGCTGTTCTGTCCATTTGTTTACCTGCGACAGTAATGAAAAAGCTATCGCTGTAAAATTTACTCAGTGGTGCACAATAACAATTTAAAATGCGGTATGTAAAAAATTTATTGACAATTTACAATCCAAACAATTCACAATTTTTCAAAGCTCATATAACACAAATTTAATTAACAATTGAATAACACAGTATTGCCAATCAATAACACAATTTGATCAAATAACTGAATAACACAGTGTTGCCAATCAATAACACAATTTAGGCCATGACAAAAAATTTTTCGAACATGCCGTGTGTACATCACGACAAGGCACACTCACCCCACTAATCGAAATCAATGAGGGAGGAAGCTAGCTAGATAATGAGTACTCATCCACACTCACCTCAGACTGGCAAGTCAAAGAGGGAGGAATATAATCACACTCACCCCATAAATGGAGAAGGAACATAGTAACATTGTCATGCCAAGTGTGAATCAAAACAATTCCAAATCACAATATTTGATACAAACTACAAATTATATTTTATCTCAAAATTTCCATTTGCAAAGTAGGCAACACAATAATTTCCAAATAAAATTCCCAAGTCAAAACAATAAAAAATTATTCATAACTCAATTCTCCAAATAAATTTTCTAGTAAAAGCAGTGAATATAAAAAGTATTGTGCACAGAGCTCTGATATATGCCCCTTGGCCCTGACTCAGTGTTTCTTATGCTTCTCAATATCCTTTTCAACTGAAACACACAATTTAAAGTGCTTCAGTACTCAATGAATTTGTTTTTAACAATAAAATCTAGTATTTAAATTTTCTTGGTACTATTCCCTTCAATTTATTTCATTAGTCAACCAATAATGTTGACTCTTGATGCACTCTAAGTGAGTCAATTCTAATGTTACCAATATGTCACATTTTATAGCCCTTTAGTGTTGGTATATGTCACCAATTTCATTTCCAAGTGTATTGCATTTTATTATAATTTACCGGATTTCTTTGTACTATTTTGACCTAGCCGAACGACCTAGTTCCCTCGGTTTTCGAGTTTTGGTCCAAATGACAAACTTGTAGTTCTATGTCTTATTGCACGCGGGGAAAAATTTCAGGTCATTCTGAGTTGTGTAGACCAAGATATGGTCAATTTACCAATGCTGGACAGAATGCACTAAAATGGTAGGCTTAGGTCATTTTTAGGTCACTTTTGGTTCGGCCAGTTTTGGTATATGAATTTGTGCAAGCTATTTGGCTTCGTTCTGGCCATTTCTGGGCTTTGGCGTCTTCATAAGAATTGTAGATCTATGTCTAAACTATTCATGGTAAAAATTTCAGGTCATTTGGACTTAGTTTGAGTATGTTATGGTCAAAAAACTAACTGCTGCTCAAATAGTCAGTTTTCAAGCTTTCAAGTCACTAATCCAGATTTGGTCATTTTTCAAGTTACCTTCTAGGCAGAATTTAGGTAAGCTTCCTTCATGAAAGTTGGCACTTTTTGTGCCTAGTTTCACCTTCAATTGGTTTTATACCAATTGGAATCACACACTTATGGTTCTAAGCTAAAACACACACTGCCCTGCTACACATTCTTCAACACTTATCAAATACACATTCAATACTTACCAATTACACATTCAATACTTACCAAGTTTACCTTTCATGCCAATTCTGATTTGGTACCGTAACATTAACACACTTTACATCACATTTTGGTTATTTTGGCAGCTTGTAACCACTCTCAACATACACATTATAACTCAGAATTTTCAAAGTCCAATTACAATAATTAAACCACATGAATATACCTCATTCACATGTCCAAATCCAAACAATTATTCACATACACATGCTGCCACCATAAGCAACATAATTCAACAATATTTCATGAACTTAAACACTTCAATCTTCTTCATGAGGCTACCAAAAGTTTACACATATCCATCAACTTTCATTTTCACTTTTCAAGCTTACAAATCAAACCTTACACATGGAATTCAACTTCAATACAATTAAACATTTAAATCATCATCCAAACAACCATTTACATGCAAGGACAAGCTGTTCATGGTGAGGTTTCATGGCTGCCTAAATGGCTCAACTCCAATAATTCATCAACTACAAAAATTCTTCCATAAATCAACTACCCACAACCTTGGTTACACTTTTAATCAACACAAGGATTGAAAACACCCACTTACCTCTTTTGGACTTCTTCAAAACCTCACCAAAACTTATCTTTCTTGCTCCAAGTATGCTACCCAAGGTGTGTGTACAAGGTTTAGTGAAGGAACCTAGTGGAAAAAGTGACTTAACCAAGGTTGCATGGAGCTTGGAAGATTTTGGCTATGGAGTTTTTCTCCCAAGGGTTTTTGGCTGGTTTGTTAAATGAAGAAGATGAAGGTATATTCTGCCATAAATCTGCTTAATGGTCCACTTTGAAGATGTAAGTGGAGCACTAAAATCAATTATAATGTTTGTTTAATCAAATTTTCCATAATTCCCACATTTAACCTCTTTTCTTTCACTATTTACATAATGTATCTTATTTTAATTTTTCATGATATTTTCAAAGTATAATATCATTTATTTTTAATGGAAATTTAGGTCAAAAGCCAAGTTGGGATGTCAATTGACCACAATGCCCCTATTCGGGTTGTTTTTCGGCTTTTTTTGGTAACATTGAGTTTTTATCGGTTTCTCGATTTTTCGTTTTTCTTTATACTAATTATTTAATTTTTCTTTGACATTTCTAATATCATTTATTTTTCAATAGATGTTTATTTAAGTCCCAAAAATATTTTCTAGGGTTCCTCATGGTCCAAGGCTAGTCAACGGCCCACGCCGCAACTTCTCGGTGCGATCACCCATCGCTACGGTTTTTGGCTCGTTTAACTTGGTTACATTTCATTGCTGTTATTTTTTCTTGTATTTTCCTTTCTTGTATTTCATTATTTTATGTCTCCTCACTAACATTTAAATATAATTTCAAGCATCCTAGCTGTCCGAACAGACACTATCACTGGAACAGTAGAATGCACTACCAAACATAAGGGAGTTACAGATCTTGTCCTCTTATTCAATTCAAGAATGAAACTCTTTCCAGGGAAGCTAAAATTAAGATGGTCCGGACCTTTCAAAGTCACCCAAGTCTTCCCACGTGGAGCAGTAGAAGTGTGGAGCAAACCTCAGGTGCATTTAAAGTCAATGGGCAGAGGCTGAAGCCTTACTTTCAGGGAGAACCCATAGAAATGGGAGTCAATTGCACCCTCGACCATCCTGCCTACAGACCATAAATAGGCAAAGTCCAACTAAAGACTATAAACAAGCACTTTTTGGGAGGCAACCCAAAAATTTTCTGAACTTTTCTTTTTTCTCCTTTTTCATATTTATTTTTGTTTCATACTCATTAGCATTTCATTTTGTAGGATTTTTGGAAAGGGGAGTAGAGAACAAGAGAGGAAAGGAATCACCAAGTCAAAACCCCAAAAGGGAAATTTAGACAAAACCAAGGAAGTAGCTCTATTGCTAAACTTTACATCCATTTCATGTGTTGTGATGATAAAAATTTTTCATTCGACAAAAATTTGAAAAATTAGAAAATTACACGGGTCGTGTACTGGTTTTACACGCCCCGTGTAACTTTCTGGAAGTTCATAAATTTCTTGCATTTTTTAACTCTGAAGGAGACAGAAAGTTACACGGGTCCATAGCCCAATTTACACGGATCGTGTAATGTCTCTAGCAGAATAACTTAAAGACAGAAAGTTACACATGCCTCATTGGATTTGACATGGGCCGTGTAACATATCTAGTAAAATAACTTGGGAGACAAAAAGTTACATGGGTCCCAGAGCTCAGTTATACAGGCCGTGTACTACGACAGAATTTAAAACTTTCGGGCAGAAATTTACACAGCCCTACATGTCGAGACCGTGTAGTGATACACGACCCGTGTACTTTTTTGCAGACGTGACTCTTGGGGCGCAAAATGCGCTAAATGAAGAGTCCTAACGGCTCTTTAAATGTTCCCCTAGTATTAAAACCATTCATGAAGATAAAACCCTTCATCTCCTCCCCTCCTAGCCTATAAAAACCCCTCAAATCTCATCTCCCTTCACCAAACCCTACTCTTCTCCTTCCCAAAAACTCATCAATGGCTCCTACAAAGTGATCTGCGAGAAGAATCGGCTCTTCCTCGAGGCAAAGAGGAGAATCCTCAACTTCTCCACCTTAGCCTCCACCCCAATGCCCAAGAACAAGGATAACCTCTCCCCAACCAGCTCAACCAGCCCATCCTCCACTGCAACCCCATCCACAAGCCGCTCCACAACCCGAAATCTCCATTCCTTGGGGATTCCGTGATGATGCCCATAAGGCAATGTGCACCCGGCTTCACACCTGAAAAATAAGCTCTACTAAATACATGGATTTTTCGTTGTTGGAGCAAATTGGGCTATAGAATGAAATCAATGGCCTACTCGATAGCGTCGGGTGGACAAGGTTAGCCCAACTCCAATTTTTAGCATACAAGGACACCACACTGGAGTTATTGGGCAGTTTTAAGGCCACCTTATGGCCTACCGACAGGGAGGATAGGGGTAGGATTGAATTTCGCATCCTCAGTATCGACCGGGTGATGAACATAGATGAGTTCAATGCCATCTTCAGCTTTGATAGCGCCAGCCACCAGGACATCCTTGGGAACCACATGCTCTACAATGGCATAAACTTCTGGAGTTTCATTGCCTCGAACACAGAGCCGTATAACTTCAGCAAGTCCAAATCGATGGGCATCACAAGTCCAGCCCTGCGCTATATGCATCGGTTCACCGCCTACACCATAATGGGCCATGGCGACAGCCTTAGCATTGTAAATGCCAATGAGCTATTCTTCTTGTGCTGTATGGTCATCGTACAGCGCTGCAGCACCGGCTTCTTTTTGTGCAACCAATTTTGATGCCTTTGTCATCAGTCTACCAGGCACATCGTGCTTAGTGGCCTTATCACAACCATTGCCCTCCATTTCAGTTTCGTTCCAGGACATCATAGGCTGCGCTCTGTCACTGGAACGTCAAGAATAGATCAAACTATCTATATATCCATGGGGATATGTAAAAAGGTGGGCAACATATGCTACCTGCTGGATGCCAAAGGAAACGCCATCCCTCAGAGAGATGAAGCATGAGAAGGACCTGGCAAGACTTCGCAGCCTCAAGAAGAAGGCCAAGAGCCAATGTTTCAGGAGTCCCCCGCTCGAGTGCCTCCATACACACCACCACCCATAGACCCGGTACTCGCATACCTACAGTGCATGGAGAACACAATCAATAGCAGGATGCGAGCAATCGAGGACAGCCTCCAGGAAGCCCACAACAAATTGGACACACTAATTGAGAAGCTAGATGAGGAGGAGGAGGAGCCAGCATCACCATCATCATCATCAGAGACCTTTTAGAGCTAGGACTATAGGATAGGATCTTTATTGTAATATCTTACATGCCTTAGTCCTAAGTTGCAATCATAAGTCTCTTTTATATGCTTAATGTCAAAAGTTTTCAATACCTAATAAATAATATGCTTCCTTATAATCTTTGTACATTTTCTCTGATTTTGCATATTATTTTAACATTGAGGACAATGTCTGGTTTGAGTTTTTGGGGGGGGGGGGGGATACAAGTGCATTGCATATCATTACATCTGCATATCATTACATGTGCATATCATTACATGCACATCATTACATTGTTTGAATTTAGCTACATTATTCTTGTGTATCAAAATTTTTGAAAAGTTTTGAAAAATTTTGGACTTTAAATTGTGAAATTTAGCACTATAACCAAATTCTAGTAAGCTAATAATTGGACTCCACGGGATAGAGGAATAAATGTATCTAGATAGGCAAAAAGGGATTCTAACATGTTGTTTGTGAAGAAACTAATCTCTTAAATGGAGCTAGACTAGTTAAAGCTCTTCATAACTATTAAGCTGTCACATTCAACTTGCAAAATTAGGAGAACATTTTTTGAAACACAAGCAAAACCTAAAAATGTCTCACTAGCTCTATAACATATCTCTTGGACCTATCAAGGTGAAATCCTAGCATATACTTGATAAAGATATGATTAAGGCATTCTTTGCTATAGCCTCATTAAGCCTTAGCCACCTCTAATTAAAATGTATATCCCTTATAGCCAACTTGAAGCCTATATTTATCCCTTAGATTTTTCCTTGTTTACTCATATTATTTACCTAGCCCCTAGCCAAAACACATACGTACCCTTTTGAGGAAGCTAATTGCATAAGTAAAGAGTATATTAAAGTGCAAAAAGAAAATGAAGAGAGGATGTAGAACTTAAGAAAGAGTGTAAGTGTGCAATTGAAATCAAATAAAAAAAAATTTTGCCTTTCCAACCCAGCAAAAGTAATGAGTTTGGGGGAGAGGACAAAAGGGACATAAAAAAAAAAAGAAAAGAAAAGAGAAAAAGTCCCAAGATAAGTATCATAGAAGCATGCTTGGCACTATAAAAGCCAAAAGCCCTTCCTTTCAATACAAAATCAGTAGAAACAAACTTAGTATGCTTGGTATTTTATGCATATATGCTATCCTTATATTTGCATTCCCTAAAAACCTTTCATTGGCAACCAAGTCATTATCCCCTTCGCCCCTTTAGAACCCTTTTTAAAGACCTTTTGATCTTTTGAAAAGCGCATGCTATATTAGTGGAGATAGAAAATTGAGATATGCCTATGGAGTTGGAATTGAATTGCTTCATCACAATTACTCACAAAAGAGGCAAATTTGGGGGAGTTAGTGTTTCTCAAATCTATCCCGATAAAATAGGTTATTTGTGACTTATTAATGGCCTTGCAAAGAGGAACAATTAGTTGAAGCACCATGAAAGGAGGTGAAGTTCTAAACAAGCAGCTATTAGAACCCTTATGCCTTGAAAGAGGGAAATTGGTATGAAGGTTGAAGAAGTTCAATTCTATGCTTATTGTTGGTTATATTCCTAAGTATCCCCTTAAATGTGTTTTAAAATAGAGTTTTGCTTTGCTTGAGGACAAGCAAAAGTTTAAGTTTGGGGGTATTTGATACACTTGAATTGTATAGATATTTTTAAGCACGTTTGTATACTATCTCATAGCATTTAGGCAAGTATTTTCATGCATAGTAGTTGATTTCATTAGTTTTTGTAATTTTTATTGTCAAGCCCTTAATTCCATGTTTTCTGCATTGTTTCATGTGTTTGGGTAAAGCCCCACAGTATAGGAGTGCAAAAGGAAGCTTGGAGAGGTCAAGAGGCTAAGTATTGCTGCTGATACAAAGTACATGGGTTGTGTAAGTGAAGCCCCAGACCCGTGTAACCTTCTACCAGAAGAAAGCTGGAAGCCAATGGAGAAACAAAAGTACACGGTCATGTAATTAGACCCGTGTAATCTATAGGGACTCGTGTAAGTCTCTGCCAGGCGTAAGCTTCAAGAACCTTATGGGAACAATAGTACACGACCTGTGTAACTAGGCCCGTGTAGTTGGCGCAGATCCATGTAACTCTCTGTGCCAAAGCAAGACTCTGCAGTTCCACTCTAGCAAGTTACATGGCCCTACATGCAGGGACCCGTGTAGTGACACACGGGCTGTGTACTATGCAGTAACCAATTTTATAACTCGAATTCCCCTCTTGTTTTCTGATTCAAATGAGACTCCTAAAGCCTTTTGGACTCAAAATGACCTAGCCCTAGAACAGCTATTATAAATAGAAGATAAAACATCAGAAAAAGGGCTGCTGCTCGCTCTCATTCTGCACTCTCTCCATCCATCTTGAGGAGAAGAATATCAGTATCAAGGGGAGTTCTCCAGTCGAAATCCCACAAGATCAAAGCTGCAAACTCTCTTCGGTTCCTTCATTCCATCTCCTTAAATGGATTTTTATTGTTTTATTTCTTCTATATGATTTATTTTTATTGTCTTTACCTTTTTATCATGATGTTTGCTTAACTCACCATGAGTGAGTAGTTTTTTTTTATTCTGGAATTGGGAGAGTAATGCTTGTAATTATTGTTATGGATAAACATTAAATTTTATTTATTGGATTTGAGATTTGTTCCTTGATTTAATTTCTTATGATCTTAATGTATGCTATGTGCTGGTACCCACTTAGCCATGATTGTAGATGTTAATTGAAGGACTGAAAGGTGAAGATTAATATTAGAAAATCAAGATCTTGAACATAGGAATTCTGACCTAGATATAGGCTGATACCTTTGTGAAACTTCAAAATTAGTCAAAGACCTTAAGGGATTTTAATTAATTGGATTGCCATGAAAGTAGGGTTTAAGTTAATTAGAATACACCCTAGGTACCTTGAGAGAGGACTTAGGATACCTTAGGACTGATTTCCATCAAGGTAAACGATTCTCAAAACTAGTAAATAAATAAGATAATATCCATAGCAAGATTTAGGCGTGAAATCTTAATTTCGGAATTGTTCCAAAATAGATTACTTCATTTTAAGTTTTACCATTCTAGTGTTTAAAGTTAACAAACTTCATTTCCTAAGTATTCGATAGCCTAGACAGTTAAAATTACTGTGTAGATTGGTACTTGCTAAACAAAATCCTCGTGGGAACGATACTCTACTCATCACTTTATTACTTGTTAGCGATCCATGCACTTGCTGGGTTATAAAACCAGCAAAATATTCTTTTCCCTTCCCAGTGTCTTTTCTAACTGAAATACACAATTTGAAGTATTTCAATACTCAGTTATATTATTTCTAATAATAAAGTTCAATAATTAAATTTTATTGGTACTATTCAGTTCCATTCATTTCATTAGTCAACTTATAATGTTGACCTTTAATACACACTAGGTGAATTAATTTTCATGTTACTAATATATCACATTTTATAGTCCACAAGTATTGGTATATGTTACCAATTTCATTTTAAAGCTTATTGCATTTTATTGCAATTTTTGAGATTTGGTGAACTACTTTGACCTAGCTAATTAACTTATTTTCCTTTGTTTCTGAGTCCTGGTCAAAAGAGCAATATTGTAGGTTTATGTCTTAGTGACATTTTGGCACTGATTTCATGTCATTTGGAGTTTTCTGGACCAAGTTATGGTCATTTTGCTAATGTTAGACAGGTTGCTTTCTTATTGCAAATTTTAGGTCAATTTTAGGTCAAGTCAATTCTGGCAGATTTTGTGACTGAACTTGTGCAAGCAAATTGACTTAGTAAATGGCATTTTTGGGTTCTGTGATCTTCACAAAAGATGTAGCCCTATGTCTAAGCTTTTCAACGGTATAAATTTCAGGTCATTTGGACCTGTTTTGAGTGAGTTATGGCCAAAAGACTAACTACTGTTCATATGGTCAATTTTTGGGTTTATAATGTTGTAATTCCAGATTAGGTTAATTTTACGGGTAGTTTCCGGACAGAATTTTGGCAACATTTCTGCATGAAATTTGGCCTATTTGATGTCTAGTTTTGCCTCCAATTGGCCTTATATCAATTGGGATCACACAATTAGGGTTATAAGCTTAATTATATACTGCCCTTAAACACATTGCTCAAACATCTATCAATTGCACATTCACCTTGCTATAAGTCCACTTCTCTACCCAATTCCGAATTGGTACCAACCCATAACCACTCAACACATCACATTTTGGTCAACTTGGGCATAATATAACAATTAACAATATACCAATTACAACTCAGAATTACAAGTTCAATTTTAACAAGATACACATATGAATATACCTCATTAACACATCTAAGTCCCAACAACATTTACATATACATTTCGCCATCTTTGGTACCATAATTCACCAAACATTTTTCATGAAATTAAACACTTTTCAATGCACCATAAGGCTGCCGAATTGGTCAGTTTACAAAGCCCTCACAAATCCTTCCAAAAACCCTATAATTTCAATTATTCACATACACAATTCAAACACCTACATGCTAATTACACTCTTATACATTTAAACACTCTAATCAACCTTTTAATTCACCATTTACATGACAAATTACATCATACTCCCATGGACATAAAGCTGTCGAAATTGGGACAGCACCATAACTCATCAAATCCCACAATTTCTTCCATATTCTAACTCATCACAATCTCACTTACAACTTTAATGAAGCAAGAATTGAAAACAAGCACTTACCTCTTTTGGAGCTTGACAAACTTTACCAAAACTTCTTGAAATTACTACTAACTTCTTCCTTGCAAGGTAAGAACTAACTTTAATAAAGACAAATTGGGAAAAACATGGCTTGATCATGGTGCTTAGGCTTGAAAAGTGAGGTGGCCATGGGAGAGGTTTTGAGAGCTTTCATTCGACCAAATGAGTGTTTCAAGTGGAGAAGATGAATTACAGAATGTTAGTGGAAATTTCTATCCACTTATGATTTTATATGATGCATAATGGTCCACTAACATAGTTTAATAATAAATTAATGTTAAACTTTTCATTATTCCAAATCTTACCCCATAAGTTTCCTTATTTATTTTTCATTTCAATTTCATTTTTTTTTTATGAAATTTCCAAACTTTAACACTACTTAATTTCCATGGACATTTAGGTCAAAAGTCAGCTCTGGGTGTCAATTGATCAAAATGCCCCTCTTCGGGTTGCATTTCGGATTTTTCGGAGACACTGATTTTTATCGAGTTCTTAATTTTTTTCATTTTTCTTTATACTAACTCATTAATTTTCTTTGATATTTTCAATTTTAATTATACCTCGATAGATATTTATTTAAGTCCCAAAAATATTTTCCAGGGTTCTCCGCAGTCTAGGGCTAGTCAACGGTCTTCGCCGAAACTTTCTGGTGCGGTCACCCATCGCTAGGGTTCTTGGCTCGTTTAAACTAATTACATTTTATTACTCTTATTTTTCATTTATTTTTTCTTGTATTGTATTTCATCATTTTATGTCTCATCACTAACATTTAAGTATAATTCCCGACATTCTAACTGTCCAGATAGATATCGGTCACCGGAATAGTAGAATGAACCACTGAATATAAGGGTGTTCCACTAGTTAACCTCTTTTGGACATGGAATCTAAGCCTTTGTCTCCTACTTGGATCAGGTGTCTGACCTAACTATTCTCTAGGCCTCTTGTTACTAGACTGACCAAATGGGCCTAGGCCTTTTTCTCCCACTTGGATCAGGTGTCTGACCTAACTGCTCTCTAGGTCTCTTGTTACTAGACTGACCAAAATCTCCTTTCTATTGATCGCCACTCCTATTCTGCTTCTCTTCATGGACACAACTAATATATTTCTTTTTAAACTCTATCAAAAAGAAATCCCAAGTCTCCTTCGCTAGAGGCACTACTTTAGTTATAGCATCCCACCACCGATAGGCAGCTTCCTGTAGCAATGAAACTGCACACTCCAAACTTTGTTTTGGGGTACAATGTAATTGTTGTAGGACTCTTTCAATCCTTTCTAACCAATACTCTGTAGCTGTAGAATCATCTTCCTTCTTACCCTTGAAGTCCACGGCTCCATACTTCCTTATTTTTCCCAAAGGTGACTTCTGCTGTGGTTGGGGTTGCGAAACTATCCCAATAATCTGTCTAAAGTACTCGGTCATCTACTCCCATAAAGCTTGTTAGGGTTGTGTAGGCCCCTCTAACACTGGTACAGTAGAATCTCCCCTACTTCCCATATCACCCAAAGGTGTAACATGGCTTTCTCCCTTTTCCTCTATAGCTCTCTGTGAACTGGGATTCATACCTTAACCTATAATAATCAAAGAAAATATATCTGCATTAGTGTCACCTCGACTCTTATGAATGCAATGCATGTTATGCACACAATCTTATTCTATCTATCAATGCCTAGAAATGCTTAAACTGTGCTCTGATACCAATAAATGTGACACCCCTCACCCGTCTAGAGTGTAGCCGAGCAAGGCATGTCACACTAAGTGCTGGAGCACCTTATCTTATCTTGTTTTATTTTTTAAATACTCATTTGATTGATTCAAAAGGCTTTTATGTGAAATTCATATCATTTTTAGTCTTTATTTAAAATTTTAGATTAATTTGAATCTCCGTAAATTTTATAGAAAATCCGGCAGAGTACCGGCTGTAATTTAAAAAAAAAAATAGTTCTTCGGAACCTGCAAAAAAAAAAACACTCCCAATTATATTTATCATATCTCCAAACTCCAAATACATTTAACATAATCTCATCAATTCTCAATTTCTCAAACTCAAAATTTCCATTCATTCCAAGCATAAATAAATATTCATATTTATTTAAAGAAATATTCAATTCATATATCAAAATTCTCAAACTTTATTAATTTACATAATTTACAAACTAATTACATAAATTCATAATTTACATGATATAAAAATTAATTACATATGAAAAAACTAATCTATTAATTTACATCACATAAATATTAAATACATTTTCATAACATACATTACATTATAACATGATAACTATTTATAAAATACAAAATATATTAGTATGACCTATATGGGCCCTATTTATATGCATTGCTAAGGAGGTGACCACCTTGGACACTTTGCAGATTTGGACTCCAAAATCCCAGTCTAATGTCCACTAAGCTTTATCTTCAGTACCTGCGCGAGGAAACAAATCCATCGCGCTAAGCATTGCTGCTTAGTGGTGCAATAATATAACAAAGAAATAATATACAAATAAAGATAGCAATGAAGCCTAATTTAGATAATTAAGAGCTAATTTAATCCGTATGAAACTTCTAATATTTACTATCTTTTATCCTAATTTATTCCTTTTCGAACGTGGTTAGTTCATAAATTTACGGTAATAATATACAATATACAAAATTAATAAAAATTACCAAGTTTATATTCATATGGTTATGGAAAATACCTTTGTAATATTCATTTAAGTTATACCTATTTTTACCAATCTTTCATCTATATAGTTAACAATTTTTACGTGGTTGTATCATTTCATAATAACTAATATTCTTAATTCTAACTAATTCTTTTCAAGTCTTTCTAACTCATGTATTTAAGTTCTAATATTTTTAATTTCTAATATTCTTAATTTATTTCACTGCCCAAGTAACCTATGATAGGCTGACTAAACTAGATAAGTGGGTCACTGGGCACCGGACCCATGGTGTCTCAGGTTGTCATACCATGGGACGTGAAATGCGGAATGTAAATCATGTATGCAGTCAATATGGCTGGAAAGCCATGGTAACAGATAATCAGATAACCGGGCATACAAGCCATGAATGCTGGCATAAAGCCATAAATATAGGCATAAAGCCTTACGCAGTACTGCTAAAACAATACCCTATTGGCATGCCAATCTATCCAATCTAACACACATATCTAGGCAATACATGGGCACATTATTACCATTAAATGTTTCTAAGTTTTACTATTTTATTTTATTTTCCAATTATAATTTATAACATTTCAATTCTATTTTTAGCAGAAGTATAAATTTCTAAAATACAATTCTACATAAATTATGCATTCATCATAATTTATACATTTATTATATCATTCATATTAATCACGATTCACAACAATGGTTCTTATGTACCATTATACTTAAAATATTCTTCCTTTCTCTCCTAATGAGAATTAATATCCTATTCACACATTTATGTGATTCATTTATTTATTACAGAATTTATATGAATTATCATTTGCAACTCAAGAAATATTTTTGCTTTCTAAATATTTATAATTCTCCTTATTTCCTCTCATATACTATTTATGAGGTGAGGAATTATTATTATTATTCTAGTTACAATGAAACATATGCCCTCATAACGACTTTGTCTCATCTACTCATCTATACATTTGACAATCTACTTATGTTAATTATAATTTCATATTTCGAGTTGAATTACTAATGTATTGTAAATTCTATCTGTGGTGGGCATATAAGCCCTAACTACTTATTCACATGATTTAGGTGAATTACCATTCATTGTTCTAGTAATCCATGAACATTTCATGGATTTCAAATTTTTAGCCTTAATTTTCCTTATATCCTAGAGTCACTAAAATATAAGAATTTAAATTCACTAATCACATTATCTATATTACCCATTATAATAGCTTTTCTAATTTATTATACCATTTCCTATGTCATTGGGATCATTTAAATTCACCAATCACAAATTACCTATCACTTCCTATATTTAACAATTACAATGGTTTTTCTAGTTTATTTTAATATTTCACATAATTTAGTGGTTACTATTCACATATTACTATTCACTCAAATTGTTGACTTTTTCATACATAATATGTATACAAATTTTAGATACATAATTATACCACATTTTGGATTTTAAATTTGTTGGCATTGATTGCCAATTACAATTCAAAGCCTCCAAGAAGTATTTTCAAAAATTCAGTTTTTGTGTCCTATGTTTACTATTCCATTGGTCTAAGCTATAGTGAGAATATGGCAAACTTTTTTTTCATCAAAGTTGTTTCTTTACACTTTAATTCTCCTTTTAAATCACTCCATTTAGAGTTTTATAACTCAAGTTATGGCCAAATCACCATAACTGGCGGGATTGGCCATTGCCTAGAAATTCTGGGCAAATCTTGATTCTGGCAGTTTTTGTGTCCTAAATTTGGCTAACAATTTGAATTGGTTATGGTCATAATTTCGGTTTCTGCTCTTCATGAAAGTTGTTCTAAATTGTCTTAGCTTTCCATGGCCATAAAAATCAGGTCATTTGGACTTTCTATACGAAGTTATGGCTAAATGAAACTATTCATTTGGACAATTTTTCCAGGTCCAAAATTGGTTACCCGGATTTGGCTAATTTTTAGGTCATCCTAAGTTGATTTTCTTGGTATGGTTTCTTCACCAAAAATGTTGCATTATGTGTCTAATTTCACCTCTAATTACCCTTGCACCAATTAGAGCTACTCAAGTCTATTTAGGGCTATCCAAACACACTGGACTCCAAGGGTCCAGATTCACAACCACAAAGTAGCCTAACCATTCCCCTATTTAATGTCACAATTCACTCCAAATTTAGTTCAAACTACACCAAATGGTCACTAATTGACCATTAAAACATCAATTCATCCTCAATTGTATAAACCCCCAATTTTTGGTTGAAAACCCTAACCCTAAATTCCCAATTGTATAACACACATACAACCCATGCAATCTAACATTTTAATCACATATACATCCTAAGAAACTTCCATAAACACATTTTATTTCAACTCAATTCATCAATTGCCATAACTAAACATGTTTGCCGAAATTCCTCTTTAATCAAACATGTCTAATTTCTTACTTTTCCTTGCAATTCTTTCCATATCCTTACTTAACTTCAAGTTTACAAGATGAATAAAGGGAGGGAATAGCACTAACCTCAATTGAAGTTTGTCCCAAGCTTGCAAACTCTTTCTTTTCTCTTCCTTTTTGCTACTTAGAGATTATTCAAGGTGCAAGGAGTAGTTTTTGTGAAGCCAATAAGTGGTGTTATAGTGTGTTAACAAGGAAAATCTAGTGAGAAGGAAGAGCATAAATGGAGGTGGTAGAGAGAGATGAGGTTCGACTGGTTTGAGGTGTCACACCTTACCTCTCTGTAAGGCATAACATGATCCCGTAGAATACCTAATGAACTACCGAACTTCACCTACCGATAACTCATTAGGTACCCTACAAGGGATTTTAAAACAATTTTCCTATTTTTTGACAAGTGGTGAGCATTTTCTAGTAAGTACTTAGAAACATTTAGTTAAAATTAAAACTAGTTAATATTTTGGTCCATTTTAGTTTTCCGCAATTTCTATAAAAATTTTGACAGAGTTTCCTCTGTATTTTGAGAAAACCGTTCTTTAAATACCTGTAAAAAGCACTTCTAAAAATTTTTCTCAACCACCACTTCAATTTCATACTCAATCCCAATCAATTTCTCAACACATTTATCAATTTTCAAATTTCAAATCCACTATCCAATGATCATCAAAATATTAGCAATCCATTTCATTCAAATTAAATAAAATAGTTGTACTCATATTTCATTAGAAACAAAATAATTTATATACAATCTTACAAACTTTACATTAAAAGAAATACAACTAAACTTTATTACAAATTTCATATAAATTTTTGTACAAGCTGCTCAAAACCCATTTACATGTCTATACATTTATGTGCAACATATAAATCAAAAGAAATATTTACAGTTAGGGTATAAAATATACCCGAAGACTTCAAGCTGATGACTCCTCACACCTCAGCAGCTCAGTCTGCTGCTTCTCTAGTCTCTGTATCTGCGACAGCAATAGAAGCTATCGCTGAGTACTAGGACTCAGTGGTGCACAACATACTAAAATAATCTTTATGCAAAACTTAAATCACATTTATTCAAAATTTTGGCTAAACATGCGCATTAAACACAAAACATAAATCATGAGATTTTAATACGAACCAAGTTCATTTCAAAGTATCAAAACACATTTCATAAATCCCACAATTAGATCATGCCATTCGAAACAAATAGAATCTCAATAGCTAGAGGCTAAAGAGAAATCACATCACAAGGCTAGCTAGCTCAAATATATGGATATTCATTCACATCCTCTTCTACTGGCACACCTCAACACTTCTCCAGAGAAGGAATCAAAATTCGAAACTAATTACCCCCACTAGTCGTGCTAGTGAGGTGTTCAAATATATGGTCATAACACTGTGGTTTCAAAACTTATCTTAACAATTTGCTAAATATTTTCATTTCAAATATACACAATAACTTTTACAATTTAAATCAAAACATCATAATTAAGGTCACAATAAACTTTCAACAATTCAAAGCAAAAGTAAAATGCATATTTCATTCACTTTATCAATAAATTTTAAAGCATAGTGATGTTGTGCACAAACCTCAAATGAGTCGCCTGTTGGCCTTAACTCGACTCCTCGGGTTCTGTCCCGGTATTCTTTTTCACTGAAACACACAATTTTATAGTGTTTCAGTACCATAATTTAACATAAATCCAAAAATAAATTTAACTTCACTTTTACCTAGCTCTAACGTGCTAATTTCGACGTTCTTGAAATTTTTGTGTTTCGAGTTACTATTCACTACACTATTCTAGTCAACTTATTGACTTTTTAAGGCTTAATAGGTATGGGAACTCCAACTTCACTCACATAACACATTTTGATCATTAAACTTGTTAGTTTTGGTCATTTTCTCAAAGCTTAAGTCATTTTGGCACAATTGCCAATTTTCGGTTTTGGTGCTCCGAAGTTGCACTATTCCATTGGTCAATCTACTGTTGGAATTTGGCAAAACTTCCTTCATAGAAAATGTTCCTTATTGTCTTAAGTGTATTCTCATTTTTGGATCACCCCAATCGGAGTTTTGCAGCTCAAGTTATAGCCAAAATACAGTTACTGTTCACGTGCACTGTTCATACTGAGATTTTGGTTCTGGCAGGTTTTTTATCCAACTTCGTTCAGTAATTTGATCAAGTTAAGTTCATAATTTGGTCTAAATTTCTTCATAGAAAATGTTCTACTATGTCTTAGGTTTCCATCGGTTCAAGAATCACCTAAATCAGAGTTTCCTAGAGAGAGTATAGCCATTCAAACATTACTGCTCAAATGGCAATCCTGCAGTTTTGCAGGTACAGTAACTCAACTTTGTTCAATGATTTGAATGGGTTAATGGCATAATTTGGGTTGGTGTTCTTCATGAAAGTTTTAGATCTATATCATATCTAATTACTGGTAAAATTTCAGGTCATTTTGACCTTCCTTACTCGAGTTATGACCAAATGAACAGTTACTGTTCATTTGGTCAGTTTGGTGCAGTGGCAGCCTGCTCTCATTTCACTTTGGTCAATTGGTTCACCAAGTTTTAGTCAGTTTTTGGCCATGGTTCCTTAATGAAAATTGTGCTATTTTATATCTATTTTCATCCCCAATTGGTGGTATATCAATTGGACTTGTAAAATTTCCGTTTTGGTCCTTCAAATTTGGTTTGGTCATGCTGCCTACAGCATGACCGTTTGACCTACGAATTTGGTTTTCATTCCAACAATTCCCACACATCTCTTTTGGTCATTATTGACCATTTTTCATCTCATAATAGACCAAAGTCATCATTTAAGCATTTCTCCAAAATTTGGTTCACAAACCCTAGCATTCAAACCCTAATTTCACTACTTTGTTGCCATTAACAAATTCAAAATTCCAAACTATCATCATTCAACTAAGTAAGGTTTCCTAACTCATTCAAACTCATTTAATTCATGCAATTCATACTCCCTTCAACCAGGCCGAATTTCAGCAATGGTCCCTCCCCCATACTTGTTTCATTTAAATCAAGTTCTAAGCTCATTTAAATACCTAAACATGCATTTGAAGTAGAAAATTGAAAGTTAGCACACTAGCCTTTGCTTTGGATTTTAAATCTTCAATTTTCCTCTTCTTTTCTTCTTTCTTTTGTGATCAAACTTCTTCTCAAGTAACTAAATCAGGTTCTAATAAGTCAAGTTGGGGTCAGAATAGGTTTAAATGGTTGAAAGAAAGCTTGGATTCAAGCTTCTCTAGTGTAACAATGGTGGTTTATGGGTGAGGGAAGAGTGGCCGAAACTTTTGGGGAAGGAGGTCTGAATTTTCTTTGTTTTTTTGTGTATTTTATGAATAATTATCTCTTAAGTTTACTTGGTCAAAATGTACAATAATTTAAATTCATTTATGATGTCATGGTGGGACCCCTTGTATGATGTAACAACTTTTCCTTTCTTTTTCATTTTTTTTTTCTATTAGTTCTTTAATTTAATTTTCGACTCCGAATTTTTCTTTTCTTCGATTTTATTTGACAGTTAGGTCAGGAGTCAGCTCTCGGGGTCAATTGACCAAATTGCCCCTCGCCGGTTCATCCCAGTTTGCAAATAATTCAATATTTCTTCCGGCTCCCTGACCTAATTATTTGACTGACTTAACAGTTCTTTTTCGTGATTTTTTCTTTTCCACTATGTCCATAAGGGTCCTAAGGACTGCAACGTCACTTTTTACGGTTCGAAATTTGAGTTTAAAATGACTTGTGATGCGTTCGAGGAGGTCACCCATCGCTGTGACTCTCGGCTCGTTTAACTTCTTCTGTTCTGTTTTTCTTATTTATACTTAACTAATTGAACATTACTAATTATTTGTGTTTATGGCTTATCTAGTTGTCTTAAGTGTGGTTCTAATCCCCTTAATTGTCTGGACCGACACCAGTCACCGGAACAATAAAATCTACCAGGCTATGCAAATGGGGGTGTTACATGAGGAAGGAGAAGAAGCTGGAATTTCTTTTTAATTTTGTCCCTTTTTATCTCCTTTTTAATTGGTTTAAAATTGCTTGTTGCAATGTGAGTGGTGGAGAGCTTTTTAATTGCATCATGCTTACTCAAGCATGATGTAATTATTAAGCTTTTCTTTCATTTTCTTTTTCATCCATTTCTACTTATTTTTAATTAAATTTTTAATAATATTTATTCATATTTTATGTTATATAATTCACTTAATTGGATAAGTTAGTCAAAAATTATCTCTGAAGGTGAAATGACCAAAATTCCTTCGTTTAGCTTAACAAGCTAAAATCGTCTGTACCAATTGATAAAATTTTCTAAACATTTTCTTGGCATTTTGGTGCCATCGAAGCCTCAATAACTCTTCACTGGAGTCCAAAAAATTATTTCACAGGGTTTCCCCAAGGGTATAAGATCAATAACTGTCTTTACAGTCACTTCCTGTTAGGTCACCCATTGCTGGAGCTTTGGCTCATTTAACCTTATTGCATTTCATTTCTAAAATTTTTCCTTAATTTTTCTTATCATTATTTAAGTTATTTATGACTTCTCACTCTAGTTTAAATATAGTTTCAGACATTCTGGCTATCCTATAAGACATTGATCACCAAAATAGTAGAACGTATGGACTATTTAAAGTGAGGGCGTTACAAGAAATACCATGAGATATAGGCAAGAATCCTCATTTTGATTCTTCCATATTAAACCATTTTAACACTTTATTTATATACGCAAATTGTGAGAGACCAAAGAGACTTTTATATCTATCTCTATAGATTTTAATTCCCAAAATATAAGTTGCTTCTCTTAAATCTTTCATGGAGAATTTCTTGGACAATCATATCTTTACATATTAGAGTAATGGTACATCGTTTCCTATGAATAATATGTCATCTACATATAAAATAAGAAAAATGATTCCACTTCACTAACCTTCTTATAAACACACGATTCATCCATATTTTTATGAAGTCAAACTCTTTAACTGTTTCATCAAAACAGATGTTCCGACTTGGTGAAGCTTGCTTTAGTTCATAAATGGACTTTTAGAGCTTACATACTTTATTAGGAAATTCTTTGGATTCAAAACACTCAGGTTACGTCATGTACATATCCTCTTGGAGATTCCCATTTAGGAATGTGGCTTTGACATCCATTTGTCAAATTTCATAATCATGGTATGTAGCTATAGCAAGCAAAATCCTTATGGATTTAAGCATGGCTACTACTGAGAAGGTTTCATCAAAGTCAATACCTTGCCTTTGCCTGTAACCTTTGGCAACCAACCTGGCTTTGTATGTTTGTTCATTGCCATCCATGTTAGTCTTTCTCTTAAAGACCCACTTGCACCCAATGAGTTTTTTCCCTTCAGATGGTTCAACCAAAGTCCATGCTTGGTTATTGTACATGGAATCCATTGTAGATTTCATGGCTTCAAGCCACTTCACAGATTCAATGTCACATATTGCTTTCTGAAAGTTAGTAAGCTCTTATGGTAAGAGTGATACGTCATTATCAACTTCTATTAAAAGATCCAATCTTGTAAGAGCATGACGTATTCTACTTGACTTTCGAGGTTCCAGTGTTATTTAAGCTTTAGGTTGTGCATTTGATGTTATAATCTCACTCACTAGTTCCATTTGGATGGCAATTTATGGTACTTGAATTTCTTTAAGATCTACCTTACTCCCACTGTTACCTTTAAAAATAAATTTCCTTTCAAGAAAGGTAGCATGCCTTGAGACAAATACTTTTTACTCAACTAGATGGTAGAAATAATATCCAATTGTTTGTTTTGGATATCCTACAAATTTGCTTTTATCTAATTTAGAACCTAGCTTATCAGATATTTAAAGCTTCACATGAGAATCACATCCCCAAATCATTATATGTGATAAAGAAGGTCTCTTGTATCTTTTTAACAAATTTGGATGGAACTTTGTTTAGAAGGTATGTAGCAGCCGGTAGGGCATAGCCCCAAAAAGAAACTGGAAGGTCTACATTGCTTACCATGGACTGCACCACATCTTATAATGTTCAATTCCTTCTTTTGGAAACACCATTGTGCTGTGGTGTTCTATGAGATGTAATGTCCTGAGAATTCCAAGCTTTGAATAGTACTATTTTTGGTCTTTGAATAATATTATTTTAAGCCAACACGAGGACTAAAAATGAGATAGAAATTAATTAAGATAAGGCAGAATAAAAATCGAAGTGACCATCGGGTTATGGACTTAATCAGTATTGTTGAAAAAGATGGACTATAACCCGATGAAGGGCATTTTAGTCAATTCACTTGAATATCTAACTTTTGACCGAAATGTCAATTAAAATGAGTGAGATTGATACATTAGAATGTGATTTAATTAATTGAAAGAAGTATAAAAAATTGAAGGGGACATAAGAGGAATTATTGAAATTGTAATAAATATAAATAAAATTATAATTATAATTAATTTGGCATATTTTACAAATAAGACAAAAATTGATTATATAAGATAAATATCTCATTTAACACATCACTTATCATCATCATCTTCTTCCTTCTAAGTTGTCGTCCACCATCTCTCCCTCTCCTTCCTCCATTAAAACTTCAACCCAAGCTCAAAACCCTTGAATCCTTCCATAATTTCCACAGCAAATCAAGAGAAAATCTTAAATTAAGTTTTGAATTAAAGAAAGCAAGTAAGAAATCAAAGGAATTTTGGAGACTTATGAAGAAGAGAAGCTAGCCAAACTAAAGTAAGAGGTGATTTGAGTTTACTTAGTTATGAATTCATGTATTTCAAGTTTAAGTGTAGAATTACTATAAAAATTTATGGAAATCATGTATGTTATGAAGAAGGAAAATTCAGTCAAGAGTGTCGAGTTAGGGGTTTTTGTGTTTTGATGCGAGTAACTTGGTTTCTAGGCTTGAATGAAGTTGTAAACATGATTTATGAACTTAAAATTGATTAGAATTGGAAGATGGGAATTTGGGTTTTTATGCAATTAGGATTTTTATGGTATGAAGCATGTTTAATACTAATATGGTTATATTATGACTATTTGATATGCATTTGTTAGGAAACATTAAAGATTTGGAGAGGAAATTAAGTGAATTGATGTGGTGCCTTAAGTGTTGAATCTGGACAGCTTGAGTCCAGCAAGGTTAAATACTCATAACTTGAGCTATATAACTCCAAATGATGTGAAACTAATGGGAGATGAAATCTTAGACAAAATTATAAAATTTTCATGAAGAAAACTTGCCCTTAATGTAACGCCCTCACTTTACGTAGTCTATACATTCGACTGCTCCGGTGACCTAATTTCTGTTCAGACAAGTCAGGATGTCTGGGACAGCACTTCAGCAACAGTGAGAAGGCATAAAATGATGAAATAAATAATAAGAAAATACAAGCAAAATTAAGGAAAAATAAAAAAGAGGAAATGAAACTAGGTTAAACGAGCCGGCACCGTAGCGATGGGTGATCGCACCGAGAAGCTACGGTGAAGGCAATTGCCGACCCCAGGACCGCGGAGAACCCTAGGAAATAATTTTTGGGACATAATTAAGGGCCTATATATTTAAAATGTCAAAGAAAAATTAATGAATTAATACAAATAAAAAAGAAAAATCAAGAAATCGACAAAAAATCGGTGTTACCGAAAAATTGGGAATACAAACCGAATAGGGGCATTTTGATCATTTGACACATAGAGTTGACTTTTGATCTAAATGTCCATGGAAAATAAGTACTGTTAAATTGTGAAAATGCTAAGAAAATTAGAAACCAAACATGATGTATAAATAAAAAAATTATGGGGTAAAATTTTGAATAATTAAAAGTTTAAATTAACCTAATTTTAAATTGAGTTAATGGAGGTTTATGTGTCATATAAAAGCTTAAACAAACAGATTTCCCTTCCATTATCTTCTGCCATCTTTTTCTCCATTTAAACTTCATTTGGCCGAACCAAAAGCTCTCCCAAAGTACATCCATGGCTGCTCCATGTTGAAGCTTCCATCTCCATCTTCAAGCCATGATTTGCACAAATGGTCTTTATTAAAGTTAATCCCCACTTTGTAAGGAAGAAGTTGATAGCAATTTCAAGAGGTTTTAGTGAAGTTTTGGTCAAGCTTCAATAGAGGTAAGTGCTTATTTTCATTACTTGTTTCATTAAAGTTGTAATTGAGGTTATGGTGAGTTAGATTATGGAAGAAGTTGAGGAATTTGATGAGTATGGATAGGGTATTATTTTAAGCAGCCATGATTGTTGAAGAAACTTGATGTGTTTTCACTTGAATTTGATGGGTAATGAGGTTAATTAGAGTGATTAAATGTGTGAGAGCTTGATTTCTATGTATATGTGTGAATTATGAATGTAAAGGGAGATTATGTATTGAAGTTGGGAAACTTGATGTATATGAGCAATTTGGGCAGCCTTGATGTGCTTAGGAAGACTTTGATTTCATGTGTATTTGATGGTAAATTAAGAGTAATGGATTGTATAATATTGATATTGATTAGGTTTGAACAAATGAATTGGTTATGGGACAATTGATTGATTTGCTTGAATTAAATTGTATTTGGACATTGATTGAATTATTGGATACTGGATCACATATTTTGTGGCTGGATATTGGTTATATTAGATTGATAATTGACAATTGACCAAAGTACAATATGCAAAATGTGAATGGTATTCAATAGAAATGCAAAAATTGGCAATGCAAGCAAGGTTAAGTAGGGCAGTATGCATTTTAGGGTTTAAATGGAAATGTGTGATCCCAATTTGTATGAGGCCAATTGGAGGTGAAATTTGGCTTATAGTAGACCAATTTTCATGTGTAAGTCATGCCTAAATTCTGCCTAGAAGTAACCTAAAAGATTGCCTAAATCCGGAATTGCATGACATGAAAACTCAGAATTTTGACCATATGAACAGTAGTCAGTATTTTGGCCATAACTCACTCAAACCAGGTCCAAATGACCTAAAATTTATATCAATGGAAAGCTTAGACATAGGGATACATCTTTTGTGAAGATTATAGAACCCAGAAATGCCATTTACTAAGTCAAATTGATTGCCCAATTTGGGTTACAAAAACTGCCAGGCTTGAAATTTACCTGAAAGTGACCCATAATTTGTCAAATAAGTGCAACTTGACCAGCATTAGTAAAATGACCATAACTTGGTCCAGAAAACCCCAAATGACATGAAATCAGTGCCAAAATGTCACTAAGACATAAACCTATAATATTGCTCTTTTGACTAGGACCTATAAACAAAGGGAAATAAGTCAATTAGCAAGGTCAAAGTAGTGCACCAAATCTGAAAAATTGCAATAAAATGCAATAAGCTTTAAAATGAAATTGGTAACATATACCAACACTTGAGAACTATAAAATGTGACATATTGATAATATTAAAATTAATTCACCTAGTGTGTATTAAAGGTCAACATTATAGGTTGACTAATAAAATGAATTGAAATGAATAGTACCAATAAAATTTAATTATTAGATTTTATTATTAGAAACAATTTAACGGAGTACTGAAATACCTTAAATTGTGTGTTTCAGTCAGAAAAGACACTGGAAAGGGAAAAGACCCACTGAGTCAAGGTCAAAAGGCGACTCATCAGAGGTTTGTGCACAACTAGTTTTTAATTGATTTTATTTTGAATATTTCATATGATTAAATAATGTTATTTTCATTATGTATTATATTTATCAAGTATTAGATTTAATTCAATGATTATTAAAATTATTATAGTATGTATGAATTTAGCTTTGTGAAATGGTATTTCATTAATTATTGAGCATTGTTGTGGATTGAATAAATTAGTTTTGGAAAAATTGTGATAAAATATGTTTTGAATTGTGATGAGCATAAAAATTATTGGATATTGGAATTGACATTGAATTGAATTGTGTTATGATTTATGCTCACAAAAAGGATAAAGAGATTCATGATATTATTTTATATCTCACTATAGATGCTTGATTTGGTTATTACCCATCTCTCTTATTTGTTGAGGAGACAATAGAGTTAGCTTTGTTTTTATTACAATTGTATGTGCACAGGCTTAGATTCTCCTCTTATTAGAGGTTAGATCTAAGTTTTTCATGGCCCTTTCGGAAGTTTCATTATTGTGGTATGTACTGTGCACGATGATTCGACCTCCCCGGCTATAGGGAGTTAGAATCACCCCGGAGATGGCCCTTTCGGATTAGTCTTGCATAGTTAGTGAGATAAAGAATGATTTTTAAATAGTAAAAAATTTCGATTTCAAATGGAATTTATATATAATTGATTTTATTAGAATTAATCTTTATTTTCATAAATTGCTGGAATTACCTTAAATGTTTAGTTGTGATTTGATAAATTGAATTTCATGATCAAAGTCATTTTATACAAATGATTTATATTATTGACAACGAATATTTTGATTTTTAGAATTTAATGAGTATCCAGATTTCCAAATTATTTATTGTAATTTTGCTAAGGTATACTGTACTATGTTTTAAGTTATAGTTGTGCACCACTGAGTTCACCACTCAGCCATAGCTTTGTATGTTGTCGCAGGTGAAAGTAAGGATAGAGCAACTGAATAAGAATTCCTGTAGCTGCGCTTTGAAGACACATTCAGATCAGCTCCAGGTATATCATAAGTATACCCATGTACATATGTTTGATGTATGCATGTAATAATATGTATATAAATTATTTGAGTAGTTGTATAAAAACTCTTGTAAAATATTTTGGTATGTAATTAAATATAAATTATTATAATGTAAATTTGAGATTTTATTTACCTGTATAGTTTTGATATATTAATTTTTTAGTCTTGTAATCAATGAAATGTTTCTTTTATCATGAGGTTGGTTTGAAAATGAATTGATTTGATTATTGAGATTGAATTGTGAGATGACATGAAGTTTATTGGAGTTGTATTTGAGAAAACATATTGGGAGTGTTTTCCTTTTTAGGTTTGAAAAACTGTTTTCTCAAAATACAGCCGGCACTCAGCCAAAATTTTGAAAATTTTTTTATAATACCAGATTTTAATCGATGATTTTATCCATGACCAAAATTTCACTTAAAGTCTTTTTAAGAAATATTCAATGTTCCCACCACTATTTAATTTCACGAAAATTGTTTTAAAATCCCTTGTAGTATATTTAATGGGTTACCGGTAGGCGAAGTACGATAATTCATTAGGTGTACTACGGGATCATGTTACATCTTACGAAGGAGTAGGGTGTGACATGTTTAGTGGTATTAGATGTCACACCCTACCCCTCTGTAAGGCATAACATGATCCCGTAGTATATCTAATGAATTACCAACTCCGTCTACTGATAACCCATTAAATACAATACAAGGGATTTTAAAAACTTTTCTTACTTCTTTTACAGTGGTGAGCACTATTTACAGGTGTTAAAAACCCTTTTGAACTGAAGTGATAGAACTAACACATTTGAATTATTTGGAATTTCTGTAAAAATTTTGGCAGAGTGCCATCTGTATTTTGGATAAAACAGTTCTTCAGAAAACCTGTAAAAAAGCACTTCAATATATTTCCAAATCTCAACTCCAACATATTTCTCAGCACAACATATTTCTCAACTCAAATCCACAGTGATTTTTCAAAGACTGAGATAAAAGAAATATAATACAATTTTTACAAGTCAAAATAACTCATAATTATTTTACAACTTCAATGTACAATTTGAATTTACAACTGCTCAAAATCAAAAACAATATGTACATACAGTGAACATATATTACAGTACAAAATGCAAAATGTGGTATACTCGTTATACCTAAAAATCTCTCGCTGAGGTACTAGCAGCCTAGTCTCACGCCTGTCTGTCTGTCTACTCACTGACAAAGAATAAAGCTATCATTTGAGACAATGTCTCGATGGTGCACAACATTAACCAAATACATCTTTAAATCACAATTCATAAATCATACAAATAGTGGATACTTAAAACCATAGTTAATTTCAAGACAGTAATTGTCAACAAGAATTTAAACTCCATTTCTCAATATCACAATAAATTTCAATAAGTCAGATCATGGTTGAATTCAAAAGACAGTATATGTCAATAAGAGTTTAAATTCATTTTACAATCTCACAATACATATCAATAAATCACACACAGCTTAATCATGTTCCCAAGTTCAATTCGTCCCAAAAGCCGATGGCTAATGAGGTATTCAATTCGTCCCAAAAGTCGATCACTAATGAGGAATAACATAGCTAGCTAGCAAAAATATGAGTACTCATCCAATTCGTCCTCAACAGGTACACACCTCAACACTTCAGCCAGAGAGGGAATTCAATTCGTCCCACTAGATAAGCTAATGAGGAATACAATCAATATACATGATAGCTGTGGTTTCAAACCATTTCCAATGCTTTTAAATCAATAAGTATCCATCAATGTCATTCAAACAATTTCTCACAGTTTCAAATCATTTACAATGCTTTTCAAGCAATAAATATTCATTCAAATACATTTCCACAATTTAAAACAATAATATACAATTAGTCAATATTTATTTCAATTGAAAATAATTCAAAAGAAATAGTTGTTGTGCACAAACCTTTGATATTTGTCTCCTGGTCTTGACTCAGTATTTCTTTCCCTTTTGCTGAGTCCTTGTTAACTGAGAAACACAATTTGAAGTGTTTCAGTACTACATTAATTTGCCTCTAACGATAATGTTCGATAAATAATTCACTGAATACCTTTATTTGCTTAATCACCTAATATACCGACCCTCGATGTTGTCTAGGTAAATTAGGTTTTAGTGTCATTAATATGTCACATTCGATAGGGTTTTAGGTTTGGTACACGCTACCAATTTCATTTCTTTGTTTAGTGCATTTTATTGCAACTTGCTGGATTCCGGGATACTAGTTTGACCTAGCCGGACGGCCTAGTTCCCTCGGTTTTTGGGTTTTGGTCAAAACTACAAACTTGTAGATCTATGTCTTATGGACCGCGGTGCAAAATTTTAGGTCATTCCGAGTTAAGTAGATCGAGTTATGGTCATTATACTATTGCTAGTCAAATGGTATCAAATTAGGTCAATTTTAGGTCAATTTGGTCAACTTTGGTTCGGCCAGTTTTTGGACCCGAACTTGTGCAAGTTGTTTGACTTGCTTATGGTCATTTCTGGGCTTTGGTTTCTTCATAAGACTTGTAGGTATGGGTCTTAACTATTCATGGTTAAACATTCAGGTCAATTGGACCTGTTTTGAGTGAGTTATGGCCTAAACACTCACTGCTGCCCAATTGGTCATTTTTCAGGTCCTAATTGCACCTAATCCGAATTGGTCATTTTCTTAGGTCACCTTGCAAGCAGAATTTTGGTATGCTTTCTCAATGAAAGTTGGCACATTTTGTGCCTAGTTCCACCTCCAATTGGTCTCATACCAATTGAGGTTACACATTTAAACTTATTGGCTAAAATGTACACTGCCCTTAGTTACCTTGCTTAACACACATCAATTACACATTTACCTTGCAATATGTTTACTTCCCTACCAAATCTGTTTTGGTACATTACCAAAAACATATTCCACTTTACATTAACATCACTTTGGGTAGATTACAATTATCCTCAACACACCAAATATAATTCTAATTTCCAATGTCCAAATACAATTACACATACACATAAACGTTACTAGTTTTTACATACACTTTACACAACAATTTCATATACATATCCATCTATCCTTAATGTCACAATTTACCCAATATCTTCATGAATTTAAACATTCATCAAGAAGCCTCAAGGCTGCCAAAATGCTTCACATTGCCAAAGTGTCCATAATTTCGTCAACTTCAATCCCAATTGCACAATCACCACATATACATGGAAATAACTTACTAGGACATTAATCACCCTACTCAACATAATTTCCCATCAAATATATGTAAGAATAAATCATCAAATATACAACTCCATGGCTGTCCAAACTGGATATATCAATAACTCCTCAAAACTTAAAAATTTCTTCACAAAGCAAATACCCATAACATGTTTTCAAACTTTAACAAAGAAATATTCAAAAATTCAAACTTACCTATTGTTGGGACTTGCTTAATCTTCACTAAAACTTCTTAATATTGGTATCTACTTCTTCCTTGTGAAGTGGGGATAATTTTTAATGAAGAAACCTAGATGTTTAGAGGTGAAATGAAGGAGTTAATGGAGCTTGGAGCAAAACGGCAATGGAGGATGTCACCTTTCCATTTCAGCATGGATGAGAGAATTGGAGAAGATGAGATTTGCAGATTGTGTAATGGGTTTACACCTGCCCATTTAGTGTTTATTTTATTCCTTAGTGGTCCACTTACTGTAACACCCTCCCGGTAGCAACTCCGTACATTCTACTGTTCCGGTGATCGGTGTCGGTCCGGACAACTAGAACGTCCGGAAAAATATTTAAACTAAAGTCAGGAACCATGATTAACTCTAATATTAATAAGAAAAATATAGTAAAAATTTTAGAAATAAAATACAACCAAGTCAAATGAGCCGGTGCCCAAGCGATGGGTAACCTAGTAGGAAGTTGCGGTTCTCGCAACGAGGAGCCCTAGACCTGGGGGAAAAATTATAAAATAATTTTTTGGACTCCAGAGAAGGGTTATTGAGATTCCTATGGCATTAGAATGCCAAGAAAATACCTAGAAAAATTTTTCAATCGGTACAGACAATTTTGATCCGTTGAGCCGAACGGAGGGCATTTTGGTCATTTCGCCTTCAGAGGTGATTTTTGGCCGACTTGTCCAGTTAAGTAAATAATTATTATGATCTAAAATATGAATAAATATTAGTAAAAATTTAATTAGAAATGAGTTAAAGAAAGAAGAAAGAAAAATCAAATAAAAAGGCATTAATGACATAAGCTTTATGTAATTAGAACCCCTTAGCCAATCAAATTAAAGGAAGACATTTATAATACCTAAATGGGCAGAAAAAGAAGACCATTTTAGAGAATTTTCTGCAGCTACTCTTCTTCCCCAATAAAACGTTTCATGCTTCTCTTTTCCCTTCTCCATTTTTATGCTTACAAAGCTTGAATCCACACCCTTTCTCACCTCAAAACCCTAAGTTATCTTCACTAAAATTAATCCACACACCCTAAGGAAGCTTTTGGCAGCCAAGAAGAGGAAAGAAAGTGAAGGTTTAACAAGTTGGGAATTTTATCAAATAAGGTTAGTGCATATTAACTTCCTAATCTTGTTTACTTATTGAAATTTAGTTTGAATATGAATAAATAATTAAGAAATTGAAGAAAATCATGTGTGAAATTGAGAAGCAAATTTTGGCCAGCACTTATAGGATGAGGAATTGATGAGTTTTATTGGGCTAAAACCTAAATACAAGCTTAGATAATGACATATGAATGATTGATGACCTTAATTGGGATGTGTTGCATGATTCATGGATTGGAAGCTAGGGTTTTGGGAGTGAAAATTTGACTTGGCTTATGAAATGATTAATGGACATTCTAGTGGTCAATTAGTGACCATTTAAGGCAAGTTAATCATAATTTGAAGTGAGTTAATGCATGGCAAAATTGAAATGGAAGGCTGCCCAATGAGTGCAGCAGGGTGACTGAAATTTCTGTCCACTTGGACTGCCATATCTTTGGCTCTGTTGGTCCAATTGGTGTTTGGCCAATTGGACATGAAACTAGGCTTATACTGGCACATTTTTGCTGAAGAAACTATGCCCAAAAGACCAAAGCAAGAGGACCAAAAGTTGGCCCCAATCCGGACACCCTGCAACAGCACCTGCAGAAATGACCAAATGAACAGTAACTGTTCATTTGGCCATAACTCACTGTAGATATGGTCAATTGACATGAAAGTTTTACAGCAATAAGTTAAGACATAGACAAAAAACTTTCATGAAGAAACCTACCCCAAATTATGACCAGAACCAAATCAAATCATTGAGCAAAGTGAAGTTTACTGTACTGAGATTTCCAGAATTTTCATTTGAGCAGTAATGTTTGGATAGCTATAACTCTCTCCAGAAAACTCAGATTTAGGCGATTCTTGAACCAATGGAAACCTAAGGCATGGTAGAACATTTCATATGAAGAAAGTTAGACCAAATTATGAACTTAACTTGGTCAAATTACTGACCAAAGTTGGACCAAAATCTGCCAAAACCCAAAATTTCAGCAGGAACAGTACACGTGAACAGTAAACTTATTTTGGCCATAACTTGAGCTACGAAACTCCAAATGGAGTGAGTCGAAAAAAGAAATTCAACTAGACAAAATAAGGAACATTTTCTATGAAGGAAGTTTTGTCAAATTCTAACAGTAAGTCGACCAATGAAATAGTGCAACTTCGGAGCACCAAAACCGAAAATTGGCAATTTTGCCAAAATGACCTAAGTTTTGAGAAAGTGACCAAAACCAACAAGTTTTAAATGAAGAATGTAGTATGTTTGAAGTGCCAAAGTCAATGTACATATTTTCTATGCAAAAGTCAACATTTTAGTTGACTAATGAAGTGAATAGTGACATGAAAACTTGAAATAAGCTTGGGAATGGATTTGGTAATTGATTCCAACAAGTTTTAAATGCAAAAGGTGGTACATCGGGAGTGTTAAAACCAATGTACCTATTGTCTATGCAAAAGTCAACATTTTTGTTGATCAATGAGGTGAATAGTAACACCAAAACTTGAAATTTGAAATTAGAAATGCATCTAGGGGACTTTAAATTGCAATTGGCAATTAATACTAGCAAATGTAAAACTCAAAAGGTGGGATCTTAGTGTAATTAGAATTAATATATCCATTAAGTATAAAAAGGTCAACATTTTGGTTGACTAGTAAGGTGAATAGTAATCAAAATGATTAGTAAATTAAGATGAAGACCTAGAACCAATTCTAAGCTTAAATGCTTAGAATTGTATGACAAATATGGACTATGCATCCTAGTCAAAATTGTTAAAAAGAAATTTAGGCCATAAATTTGAAATCCATGAAATATTCATGGATTACTTGAAACATGAAAAATAAGTCACCTAATTGATGTGAATAGATAGTTAGGGCATATATGCCCATCAAAAATGGAATTCATAAAATATTAGTAACTCAACTTGAAATATAAAATTTGTAATTACATAAGTAGACTCTTGAATGTATAAATGAGAAAGGAAAAATGTTTTGAATACAATGGTACATGTGAACCATTGTTTAGAATTGGGATCAATATGAATAACATAATAAATGGATAAATAAACCATATTAATGTATGAATGAGACATTAGTTCTCATTATTGTAAAGAGGAGAAGTATTTTGAGCACAATGGTATAAAAGGATAATTGATGTGAATTGTGATCAAATGAATGTACGAATTATGATTGAAATTTATCATGAAATAATGAAGTCATAAAGCACAATATATTAATATTTTAAAGTATCAAATGCCCTAGTATATCTAACAAGATTGGTTTGGATAGTTTGGCATGCCAATAGGGTATTGTTTTAGCAGTACTGCGAAGGCTTTATGCCCGTATTCATGGCTTTTATGTCGATTTCATGGCTTTTATGCCCGATTATGTGAAATCAAGGCTTTTTAGCCATACTAACTGCTTACATGGTAGACGTTCTGCGTCCCATGGTATGACGGCCCGAGGCACCACGGTGTCCAGTGCCAACGACCCGTTATCCAGTCCAGTCGTCTAGTATAGGTTACTTGGGCAGTCAATTAAAGTATTATTCAATTCAGGCAGCTAAGTTAAGTTAAGTATAATGAAAATCCAGTACAATTAAATTAAGTATTGAATGAATAAGCAAAAGAGATTAGGAAAAGAAACATAACAAAAATATAAATTGCAGAACCATACATACTTGAAATACAATACAGATAGAATAAATTATATACCTGCTAGTATTACTGAAAAGTTATAAACTAAGCACTTCCAAAGAGGAACAAACTAGTATATAAGATCGTTGATACTAGAAATACCATACCAAATTAAATTGATTCTTGAGTATCTGAATTATCATTTATTTCTTTCTTTACTTGTATATATTATTTCTGGTTATATTATTGCACCACTAAGCAGAAATGCTTAGCGCGATGGAATTGCTTCCTCGCACAGGTACTGAAGGTAAAACCAGAGATGGTCCGATCGAGATTTTTGGAGTCGGATCTGCGAAGTGTCGAAGAGATCAAGATTGTCACCTCCTCAAAGAATGCATGTCGATAGGGCTCATTTTATACATGTTATGTATATTGTTCATTCCTAGCACATTGTAAATTATTTGTATATCTTGTACAAAATAAACTCATGTAATTAACCTATGAATTATGGAAGCTATTCAAAGTAAGTATTTTAGTATGTGAATTGAATTTGAGTTATAATGAGATTATACTTGTGAATATTGAGATATTGAAAATCTAATGAGATTTCGAGAAACTGATAATCGTATTGAGATACAATATGTATGAAAATTTTTGAGACTATTAAGTATGAGAAATTGAGTCTATATTGAAATTGTCTTTGGCGTGTTCGTAAGAATCATTAGTTCAAATTACAGCCGACACTTTGTTGGATTATCGTTAAAATTTTTGAAATTTCCAATTTAGTTAGATTTTGATAAAAGTAAAAATAGCCTAAATCATCAATAAAGTTTTTGAATAAATAAATCAAGGACTGTAATGAAATCAGATAAAATAGACTGCTCCGGCACACTGAGTGGCATAACTTGCTCGGCTACACTGTAGTCGGGTAAGGGGTGTCACATTTAGTGGTATCAGAGCGCGGTTTAGGCGTTTATGGACCTAGATAGATTGCATATCATGCATTGCATTCATAAGAGTCGAGGTGACACTATTGCAGATCTGTATTTCCTGTTTATTTTAGGTTAAGGTATGGAATAAGAGAGTGAAGAGACAATGAGATAGTGAATGGAGATGAGAAGGAGACTATATTTAAGATGAAAAAGGATGAGTACAGAACTGTTTGAGGATAGGATTGAGACTAAGGAGAAAGAGTAGGATAACACGGAAAGATGAAGAAATAAAGAGGTAGTAGCTCCTCGGCTATTTACACTGGGTAAATTTCGAGGACGAAATTTAAATTAGAGGGGAAGAATTGTAACACCCTCCCGGTAGCAACTCCGTACATTCTACTACTCCGGTGACCGGTGTCGATCCGGACAGCTAAAACGTCTGGAAAAATATTTAAACTAAAGTTAGGAACCATGATTAACTCTAATATTAATAAGAAAAATATAGTAAAAATTTTAGAAATAAAATACAACCAAGTCAAATGAGCCGGTGCCCAAGCGATGGGTAACCTAGTAGGAAGTTGCGGTTCTCGCAACGAGGAGCCCTAGACCTGGGGGAAAAATTATAAAATAATTTTTTGGACTCCAGAGAAGGGTTATTGAGATTCCTATGGCATTAGAATGCCAAGAAAATACCTAGAAAAATTTTTCAATCGGTATAGACAATTTTGACCCGTTGAGCCGAACGGAGGGCATTTTGGTCATTTCGCCTTCAGTGGTGATTTTTGGCCGACTTGTCCAGTTAAGTAAATAATTATTATGATCTAAAATATGAATAAATATTAGTGAAAATTTAATTAGAAATGAGTTAAAGAAAGAAGAAAGAAAAATCAAATAAAAAGGCATTAATGACATAAGCTTTATGTAATTAGAACCCCTTAGCCAATCAAATTAAAGGAAGACATTTATAATACCTAAATGGGCAGAAAAAGAAGACCATTTTAGAGAATTTTCTACAGCTACTCTTCTTCCCCAATAAAACATTTCATGCTTCTCTTTTCCCTTCTCCATTTTCATGCTTACAAAGCTTGAATCCACACCCTTTCTCACTTCAAAACCCTAAGTTATCTTCACTAAAATTAATCCACACACCCTAAGGAAGCTTTTGGCAGCCAAGAAGAGGAAAGAAAGTGAAGGTTTAACAAGTTGGGAATTTTATCAAATAAGGTTAGTGCATATTAACTTCCTAATCTTGTTTACTTATTGAAATTTAGTTTGAATATGAATAAATAATTAAGAAATTGAAGAAAATCATGTGTGAAATTGAGAAGCAAATTTTGGCCAGCACTTATAGGATGAGGAATTGATGAGTTTTATTGGGCTAAAACCTAAATACAAGCTTAGGTAATGACATATGAATGATTGATGACCTTAATTGGGATGTGTTGCATGATTCATGGATTGGAAGCTAGGGTTTTGGGAGTGAAAATTTGACTTGGCTTATGAAATGATTAATGGACATTCTAGTGGTCAATTAGTGACCATTTAAGGCAAGTTAATCATAATTTGAAGTGAGTTAATGCATGGCAAAACTGAAATGGAAGGCTGCCCAATGAGTGCAGCAGGGTGACTGAAATTTCAGTCCACTTGGACTGCCATATCTTTGGCTGTGTTGGTCCAATTGGTGTTTGGCCAATTGGACATGAAACTAGGCTTATAATGGCACATTTTTGCTGAAGAAACTATGCCCAAAAGACCAAAGCAAGAGGACCAAAAGTTGTCCCCAATCCGGACACCCTGCAACAGCACCTGCAGAAATGACCAACTGTTCATTTGGCCATAACTCACTGTAGATATGGTCAATTGACCTGAAATTTTTACAGCAACAAGTTAAGACATAGACAAACAACTTTCATGAAGAAACCTAACCCAAATTATGACCAGAACCAAATCAAATCATTGAGCAAAATGAAGTTTACTGTACTGAGATTTCCAGAATTTTCATTTGAGCAGTAATGTTTGGATGGCTATAACTCTCTCCAGAAAACTCGGATTTAGGCGATTCTTGAACCAATGGAAACCTAAGGCATGGTAGAACATTTCATATGAAGAAAGTTAGACCAAATTATGAACTTAACTTGGTCAAATTACTGACCAAAGTTGGACCAAAATCTGCCAAAACCCAAAATTTCAGCAGGAACAGGACACGTGAACAGTAAATTTATTTTGGCCATAACTTGAGTTACGAAACTCCAAATAGAGTGATTCAAAAAAATAAATTCAACTAGACAAAATAAGGAACATTTTCTATGAAGGAAGTTTTGTCAAATTCCAACAGTAAATCGACCAATGAAACAGTGCAACTTCGAAGCACCAAAACCGAAAATTGGCAATTTTGCCAAAATGACCTAAGTTTTGAGAAAGTGACCAAAACCAACAAGTTTGAAATGAAGAATGTAGTATGTTTGAAGTGCCAAAGTCAATGTACATATTTTCTATGCAAAAGTCAACATTTTAGTTGACTAATGAAGTGAATAGTGACATGAAAACTTGAAATAAGCTTGGGAATGGATTTGGTAATTGATTCCAACAAGTTTTAAATGCAAAATGTGGTACATCGGGAGTGTTAAAACCAATGTACCTATTGTCTATGCAAAAGTCAACATTTTTGTTGACCAATGAGGTGAATAGTAACACCAAAACTTGAAATTCAAAATTTGAAATTAGAAATGCATCTAGGGGACTTTAAATTACAATTGGCAATTAATACTAGCAAATGTAAAACTCAAAATGTGGGATCTTGGTGTAATTAGAATTAATATATCCATTAAGTATAAAAAGGTTAACATTTTGGTTGTCTAGTAAGGTGAATAGTAATCAAAATGATTAGTAAATTAAGATGAAGACCTAGAACCAATTCTAAGCTTAAATGCTTAGAATTGTATGACAAATATGGACTATGCATCCTAGTCAAAATTGTTAAAAAGAAATTTAGGCCATAAATTTGAAATCCATGAAATATTCATGGATTACTTGAAACATGAAAAATAAGTCACCTAATTGATGTGAATAGATAGTTAGGACATATATGCCCATCAAAAATGGAATTCATAAAATATTAGTAACTCAACTTGAAATATAAAATTTGTAATTACATAAGTAGACTCTTGAATGTATAAATGAGAAAGGAAAAATGTTTTGAATACAATGGTACATGTGAACCATTGTTTAGAATTGGGATCAATATGAATAACATAATAAATGGATAAATAAACCATATTAATGTATGAATGAGACATTAGTTCTCATTATTGGAAAGAGGAGAAGTATTTTGAGTACAATGGTATAAAAGGATAATTGATGTGAATTGTGATCATATAAATGATCAAGTGAATGTACGAATTATGATTGAAATTTATCATGAAATAATGAAGTCATAAAGCACAATATATTAATATTTTAAAGTATCAAATGCCCTAGTATACCTAACAAGATTGGTTTGGATAGTTTGGCATGCCAATAGGGTATTGTTTTAGCAGTACTGCGAAAGGCTTTATGCCCGTATTCATGGCTTTTATGCCGATTTCATGGCTTTTATGCCCGATTATGTGATATCATGGCTTTTTAGCCATACTGACTGCATACATGGTAGACGTTCTGCGTCCCATGGTATGACGGCCCGAGGCACCGCGGTGTCCAGTGCCAACGACCCGTTATCCAGTCCAGTCGTCTAGTATAGGTTACTTGGGCAGTCAATTAAAGTATTATTCAATTCAGGCAGCTAAGTTAAGTTAAGTATAATGAAAATCCAGTACAATTAAATTAAGTATTGAATGAATAAGCAAAAGAGATTAGCAAAAGAAACATAACAAAAATATAAATTGCAGAACCGTACAGACTTGAAATACAATACAGATAGAATAAATTATATACCTGCTAGTATTACTGAAAAGTTATAAACTAAGCACTTCCAAAGAGGAACAAACTAGTATATAAGATCGTTGATACTAGAAATACCATACCAAATTAAATTGATTCTTGAGTATCTGAATTATCATTTATTTCTTTCTTTACTTGTATATATTATTTCTGGTTATATTATTGCACCACTAAGCAGAAATCCTTAACGCGATGGAATTGCTTCCTCGCGCAGGTACTGAAGGTAAAACCAGTAGACTATCGACTGAGATTTTTGGAGTCCAGATCTGCAGAAGTGTCAGAAGAGTTCAAGATTGTCACCTCCTCAGCAATGCATGTAGATAGGGCTCATTTTATACATGTTATGTATATTGTTCATTCCTAGCACATTATAAATTATTTGTATATCTTGTACAAAATAAACTCATGTAATTAACCTATGAATTATGGAAGCTATTCAAAGTAAGTATTTTAGTATGTGAATTGAATTTGAGTTATAATGAGATTATACTTGTGAATATTGAGATATTGAAAATCTAATGAGATTTCTCGAGAAACTGATATCTTGTATTGAGATACATTATGTTTGAAAATTTTGAGACTATTAAGTTTGAGAAATTAAGTATATGTTGAAATTGTCTTTGGTGTTCGTAAGAATCGTTAGTCCAAATTACAGCCGACACTTTGTCGGATTATCGTTAAAATTTTTGAAATTTCCAATTTAGTTAGATTTTGATAAAAGTAAAAATAGCCTAAATCTTCAATAAAGTTTTTGAATAAATAAATCAAGGACTGTAATGAAATCAGATAAAATAGAGTGCTCCGGCACACTGAGTGGCATAACTTGCTCGGCTACACTGTAGTCGGGTAGGGGGTGTCACACTTACACAATTTAAAGCATATTATAAGTTTAACTTTCATTTATTCCACATTAACCCATAATTTTTGCTATTTACTTTAGGTACCATCTATTTAATTTTTCATTATATTTTTCAAGTGTAATATTATTTATTTTTAATGGACATTTAGGTCAAAAGACAATTCGGGATGTCGATTGACCATAATTCCCTTGTTCGGGTTACATTCTCGATTTTTCGGTAACACCGGGTTTTGTCTGTTTTTCGATTTCTCACTTTTCCTTGTACTAATTATTTAATTTTTCTTTGATATTTCTAATGATATTTATACTTCAATTGATGTCTCTTTAAGTCCTAAAAATATTTTCCAGGGTTCCCCGCAGTCCAGGGCTAGTCAACGGTCCACGCCGTGACTTCCCGGTGCGGTCACCCATCGCTAGAGTTCGCGGCTCTCTTAACTTGGTTATATTTCTTTGCTATTATTTTTCCTTTGTTTTTCTTGTGTTTTCTCTTCTTGTATTTCATTATTTTATGTCTCCTCACTCATAACGAAGTGTAGTTCTAGGCATCTTAGCTGTCCGGATAACACTGGCCACCGAAACAGTAGAACGCACTACCGAACATAGGGGTGTTACAATTCTCCCCCCCTTAATATAAATTTCGTCTCAAAATTTTACCTGGCATTAGTCTCTGAACAGCTATGGGTGCTGTCTCCTCATATCCTCTTCATGTTCCCAAGTAGCTTCCTGGCCTGAATGATTGTTCCACAGCACTTTAACCAGGTGTATCTGTTTGTTCCTCAGCTGCTTCACCTCATAAGCCAGAATTTTTATGGGTTCTTCCTCATATGAGAGGTCTGGGTTTATCTCAATCTCTTCAACTGATAGTACATGAGATGGGTCAGATCTGTACCTCCTTAACATGGACACATGGAAGACATTGTGTATCCTTGCTAACTCTGGAGGTAATGCCAACCGGTATGCCAAAGGACCCACTCTTTCCAGAACCTCATATGGTCGGATGAAACGAGGACTCAGTTTCTCCTTTCTGCCAAATGTCATAATCCTCTTCCAAGGAGAAACTTTGAGGAATACCTTATCACCCACTGTATATTCAATATCTCTTCTTTTCAAATCAACATAGGACTTCTAACGGTCTGATGCAGCCTTGAGTCTATCTCTAATCAATCTGATCTTTTCCTCTGTCTGCTGGACAATTTCTGGCCCAATCATCTTCCTTTCACCTACCTCATCCCAACATAGGGGAGTTCTGCACTTTCTGCCATACAAAGCTTCATATGGAGGCATCCCAATGCTTGATTGGTAGCTGTTGTTATAAGCAAACTCAATCAAAGGCAAGTGTGTATCCCAACTACCCTCAAATTCAATCACACAAGCCCGTAGCATATCCTCCAATATCTGAATAACCCTCTCAGACTGGCCATCTGTCTGTGGGTGGAATGCTGTGCTGAAGTTCAATCTAGTTCCTAGGGCTCTCTGAAGACTACCCCAGAATCTAGAAGTGAACCTAGGATCTCTGTCAGACACAATTGATACTGGCACTCCATGCAATTTTACAATCTCATATATGTACAATCTGGCCAATCTTTCTAGGCTATAGTCCATCCGAACTGGCAAAAAGTGAGCAGACTTGGTCAATCTGTCAACTATAACCCATACTGCATCATGACTACTCTGTGTCCTTGGAAGTCCTGTAACAAAATCCATAGTTATTCATTCCCATTTCCACTCTGGTACTGACAAAGGATGTAACAAACCAGCTGGAACTTGATGTTCTGCCTTTACTTGCTGACAAGTTAGGCATTTGGAAACAAATTCAGCTATATCTCTCTTCATGCCCATCCACCAGTAATGCTCTTTCAGCCCTCTGTACATTTTAGTTCCACCAGGGTGCATAGCAAATGGAGACTCATGTGCTTCCTTCATAATGATCTGTCTCAATTCCACATCACTAGGAATGCACATTCTGCCCTGATGTAGCAATAAACCATCATCTCTCACAGAGAATTCAGGTTTCTTGCCCTGCTGGACTTCTTTCAGTAGCTTCTGATACTTTTCATCACTGTGAGCAGCCATTCTGATCTGATCAATCAACACTGGCTGTACATGCCAAGCAACTACTGTCTGTCCCTCATCATCAATCTCTACACTGGCATGCTGTGCTTTCAACTCATATACCATGGACAAAGGAGAAACTCTGAGATTTGCCATAGTCTTGCGACTTAAGGCGTCAGCCACTACATTTGCTTTCCCTGGCTGATAGTCTATTAAGCAATCATAATCTTTAATGAGTTCTAACCATCTCCTCTGCCTCAAATTTAATTCCTTCTGCGTGCCCAAATACTTCAAGCTCTTGTGATCTGTGTAAATATAGCATTTCTCCCCATACAAATAGTGTCTCCAGATCTTCAGAGCAAAAACAATAGCTGCTAACTCCAGATCATGTGTTGGGTAGTTCCTCTCATGCAATTTCAGCTGGCGTGATGCATAAGCAATGACATTCCGATCTTGCATCAGTACATAGCCTAACCCATTGTGAGAAGCATCACTATAAACTGTGTATTCTTTACCCGGAGTAGGTAAAGTGAGAACTGGAGCTTCAGTCAAACACCTCTTCAACTCATCAAAACTCTGCTGACATTTATCTGTCCACTGAAATTTTACATCTTTTCGAAGCAGCTTAGTCAGTGGAGAAGATAACATAGAAAATCCCTTCACAAACCGACGGTAATATCCAGCTAAACCCAGAAAACTGCGAACTTCTGTGATGTTCCTGGGCGGCTTCCAATTAAGGATAGCTTCTACCTTGCTTGAATCTACCTTGATCCCTTCAGCTGACACAACATGTCCCAAAAAGGAGATTTCTTTCAGCCAAAATTCACATTTCGACAACTTGGCGTATAGTTGTTTCTCCCTTAAAGTCTGCAGTACAATCCGTAAATGTCTGTCATGCTCCTCTGCATTCCTTGAATATATCAAAATATCATCAATAAACACCACCACAAATTGATCAAGATATGGTCTGAAGATAGTGTTCATCAGATCCATAAAAGCAGCTGGAGCATTTGTTAACCCGAATGGCATTACTAGAAACTCATAGTGACCATATCGAGTTCTGAAAGCAGTTTTCGGAATACTCTGCTCTTGCACCTTCAACTGATAATAACCAGATCGCAAATCAATTTTGGAGAATACAGCTGCACCTTTCAATTGATCAAACAGATCATCAATGCGAGGCAATGGATATCTGTTCTTTATTGTCACCTTATTCAACCGCCAGAGTCAATGCATAAGCGGAGAGTACCATCCTTCTTCTTAACAAACAACACTGATGCTCCCCAAGGTGACACACTAGGGTGGATGAAGCCCTTTTCAAGTAGTTCTTGCAATTGTATCTTCAACTCCTTCAACTCTGCTGGTGCCATTCTGTATGGCGTTATGGAGATTGGTTCCACACCAGGCATAACATTATTTTCAAATTGCACTTCTCTTTCCGGAGGTAATCACGCAATTCATCAGAAACACATCCGAAAGT